>NC_142984.1:1210000-1510000 GCF_061535395.1 Colias eurytheme
GAAAATAAATGTTTCGAGAAATACTTGTCTTTTTTGCACTTTTTTGTAGCATCGACAAACGTGATTTTCTTTTAAAGCCTAGCCTTTCAAAAAATTTTCCGTAATGAACTCAAAACCAATAATTCATTTAATTACTTGAATTGTTCATAAAATTCTAACCTCAACTATAGTCTGATTCCGGGCGAATCTCAGCATGTCACATAAGCTGCAATCCGTATCCCCAGCCTCTACAGATCGCATGAAACCGTCCGATATAAAGGGGAGCCAAATTAAAAATGGCTGCATACTGAAAACATACACAAAATCATTTTTTTTTTAATTATGTATTTTTTACATTAAATCATTTCTTTAAAAAATTATAATCGAAAAATTCTATCACGAAGCGGAATTTGACTGTTGTTCTATTTAAAAAGTTATTTGCTGAAACGAAGACAACTTATAAAAACTATTAAACGACTATACATTTAATAAATTTCAATCACTTACCTAAAATAACATATAACAAGTAGCACAGATAACAACAAAGTGCTTTTCAACAAGGGCGGCTTGAACAACGTGACGGTTTGCGACGCGAACGACGACCACATGCTCGCTCCGGCCGAATCGCCTGTACTCTCACCTAGTATTATTGATTCCACCTGGAAATTAATTACTGCTGCAGCTTCTGGATAGATGCTGTGTATAAAAGCGACAAAGAACTTGTCTTTGTAACAGTATGCAGTAACTTATATTTCAAGACAGGAAAGTTTTCACACACGGTACGATCTGATCCCGTAAAAAGCTTTCGCTTGTACCTACTATGGAAACCAGATGGCTGATAAACATACATATATAATTTTAAATAAATACTTATATACATAATTAATACCCAGACACACAGCATAGATGTTTGCAAAATAAATAATGTACATTGTACATTATCATGTTTGTGTTCTAAAATTTCTTGTTAAACGCATAATATGATATAACTAGATAGACAGTGATAACAAAAAACTCTTGATAGTTTAGAGATTGTATTTAACTCTAAACAAGCAGAAATAATACGTTACTGATAACGTTTAAGAACTACAAACAGTTTATAAAAAAATAACAGTTGTATATTAAAATGCTTTGTTCGCAAAAACAGACATCTATCATAATTCTGGAAAAATTATATATATTTTAGATAATATCATTTGCAAATGGAAACATATTATCTATATTTTATCTTTTATATTGAGAATGTTTTATTTTCACTAACTACAAATTTTTGCTCTCTGTTATGTCATTTGATTGTTCCCACATCTAAATACGTATAAGAATAATTTATTACCACAATTAGGAATTACCCGCTATGTTAAGTTTATCAAAAGGATAAATAGACATGTGTGACAAAAAAAATGTGTACACACGTAAGAAGTGAAACTTCTTTAAGACCTTA
Source organism: Colias eurytheme (assembly GCF_061535395.1). Classification (NCBI taxonomy): domain Eukaryota; kingdom Metazoa; phylum Arthropoda; class Insecta; order Lepidoptera; family Pieridae; genus Colias; species Colias eurytheme. Next base: position 1,211,421 of record NC_142984.1, read on the forward strand.
TTTTACAAAAAATAATTTACTATATGCAACTTTACAGAAATACGTCGAATCACACGTAGTAGGGGTAAGAAAAAGATGGCGCGTAACGGAAAAATGTCACGCGTAACGAAAAAATGTTACACTCAATTTTTTTCCAACCCCGATAAAGAAGTTTCACTTCAATAAAAACATAATGAAAACATTTACCTCGATAAGGAAAAAGTTTAATGTTTGAAAAAACACCTCATAGTGAACCAATCGGATCATTTTAAATATATCATACTCTTGTAAATAGGTACATAGTTTAGTTATTTAATCACAAATTTTATAAACTAGCTACACCAACAGACTTTCATATGCCTGAAATTTCTTCTTAAATTAGAAATAAAACGGACTAGCTGTTATCGAACTCGAGTGGTGACGTGACCCCTTACTCAAGTCTCAAATGAAAACGAAAACCATTATAATTTGTTTTTATGTAAGTATGTACATGAATAAAGAGAGAAAAACAACCAACTCACCATATATCCATCTCGACTCTTCCCCGTATTAAATAAATAGATGTTTTTCAACACATCTATAGCTTTTTCATCTTCACCAATCCTGACCAAGAACCTTGGACTCTCATAAGACAACCAGATACCAAACGCACCAATTAAAGATGGCAAAGCAAATATTATGTTCAGAAGTCGCCATGACAGGAAATGTATGTCCAGAAATGGGATGTAATAGGAGATGTTTACGTGTAAAACTGGTATGGATATAACTGTAAAGGAAATTTGGATTTTATATGGAAATGTTTAAAATAATGTTAAAAAATATGTATAGTTGAGGAGTTAAACTAAAAAGAAATAAAAATAAATAGCAATATAATAGACATCCATATTAAAAACAAAATTGAAGTGAACCAAGCTAAAACATCGTATGTTAAACTTATGGGTGCTCCTACAGAAGTTGAAAATCAAAATAAAAAAAATATAATACTAAAAAAATAGAACTTACTTGCCATAAGCGCGGAAGCGAAAAATATTTGTGTGCTCAAACAGGAGACGAATATAGATCTCTTATTTTGTGGAGTTGATTCACTTAGAAAAGTTATTGCAACTGGATAACTAGCAGCTAAACTGAAAAGAGCAGGTTAAATCAATCGTTTCAAAATCTTTTCATTCAACTGGACATTTTGATAAATTCCTAGTGAAATACTAGTGCTGGACAGATTTAAATAAGAAGAAGATTCAAAAGATATTTAAATAATATGCTCAAATTGACCTAATTATAATTAAAAGTTAAATCAAATAGCATCTAAATACAATCATCGTCATCATAAATAACTTAAATTAAACAGTAAGAAATGTATTATGATGCTCCATAGTTCCGTAGACCGAAAGAGTTAATTTAGTAGTACTAAGTATTAAACTCACGCAGTAGAAGAGAGAAACTTCAATAAGCTCAACACGATCCAATTTGGTGAGAAGGTAGCCAGGAAACCAGCACAGAAGCCCATAGATAGGGACCATAACAAAATCTTTCTTCGACCTCGCGTATCAGCTAGGTAACCCCAAATTTGAGATGAAGCTATAATACCTGTAAAATCAATCTGATTAGAAATAACTCATGATGTTTAAAGTAAAGAGGAAATTACATTTTGGACTATAATTAAATAGGAAACCTTCTAAGTATTTATTGCTATACATATTTTCAGCGTAATTTACGTTAGGAAGTATTCCTTAACTTATAAAAGAGAAGCATCCCGTCTATGTATAGTTAATACGATCCTGATATTTCTTGTTATCATACTTTATAGCTAAACTTAAATATGGAAAATTCACATTTATTTTGCTTTTAATTGAAGTACCGTTATACCTAGATAAATAAGGATTGTGACGCGTCTTTCCTCGTTCAAAACAAATGCAAAGAGAATGTAATAATAAACTTTCCAATCTAGATTTAATCTCATTACCGTTTGCTATCGGAAGGCAATCAGATAACCTAGACCTAGAAGTTACCGTATCAATGTAAATAGAAAATAACTTTCTAACACTATCAATAGTATTGTTGATTATCTGAGCAAATAGACTTCTGTATTAATTTTAATATTACGTACATTGAAACAAACAATTTAAAATAGATATTAACACAGTTAAAATCTTTAACCAAATAATTTCAATTGCCAATCCCAAATTGATAACTTCGTTAAATTTAGAAAAAAATCATGAGTTCCAATTGATAAACAAAAAAACCTTAAATCTCAACTTCTGAATTATTTGATCCATGTTGAAAATTTGCCAAAAACGACATGACTGATGAAAAGTTAAACTGACCACTGTAAGTTCAATTCTCAATATTATTCAATTTATGAATAGTTTTTGGAGCCGTAAATTCATCGTTTGTGCAAGTACCCACATTTCAACTTTGTCTTCTCCTACACACACTTCCTTTAAAACTAGCTTTTCTAGTCCCATAAAGTCTCTTACCAAGTAAAGGCATCCCAGCGATCAGCCCCTGCTGGTAGACCGTGGTCTGCAGCTCGCAAGCACTGGCCGGTACCAGGTACGACACGGAAAACACTTCAAATGCCATGCTGGTCACCACCGTGAGGTTCAGGATGAACATCAGGCAGTTGAATTTACCGAAGCCTGGAAAGATATACTTGTATCACAGACTAATAATAATATACTACGTATACAACTTGTATCTTATAATAATATAAATATGAGGTAAATAGAGATCTGTGAAAAATATGAAGATATACATCTGCCTTAGCTTAGCCAGATTAAATTGTAGGCGCAAGCAGTGAAACAAATATTTGCTGATATTAATGATAGTGACAGAAAGTGGACTGTGAAATGTAAAGCAGAAAAATAGAATATGTACAGATATACCAATTCATTAATAATTACATAAAATGTTGAATACTTCATTACAAATCAAATAGTTACCAAAAAAAATGATGAAAGTATTGACATTTCAAATAGTAATAAATCAGAAGTAGCAGTTGATGGAACTCTAAATAAAACAAATGAAACTTTATAAAAACAAAGTTGGATAATAAATTAATATAATACCTATCTCTGTTATAAAATAATATTCAAGATACATTGTTACAGGTGAATAATATTATGATAAAGAAATAAAGCAATAAACAATTTTTTACTGTCATTTCCTTATAACTTTGAAAGCTATTTTTTTTTTTTTAATTTGAATTTTTGTAAATTGATTTTATTTTAGTGTTAGCACATCATTCATATCGTTTTCTCTTAAACTCTTCTTTAATCAAACTGTTGACTACTTCTTTCTTGAAGGTTTTGGTCATCATAATATTACCTAGGTACTAGATTTCCGCCCGCGGCTTCGCCCGCGTTTTCAAAGGAAAACCCGCATAGTTCCCGTTCCCGTGGGATTTCCGGGATAAAACCTATCCTATGTGTTATTCTGATGTATAAGCTATATTGTGGTAAAGTTTCATTCAAATCCATTCAGTAGTTTTTACGTGAAAGAGTAACAAACATCCATACATCCATACAAACTTTCGCCTTTATAATAGTAGTAGGATATTCCTATTTATGACCAAATAATCAGTTTTTTAATTTGTTTATGTAGCCAATTTATTTTAATAGGATTTCCTGATCTAAGTAATTTCGCAGTTATTAGCTATTAGATAATATTTACATACCAGCCATGCCCAGGGCCTCTTCGAAGGGTACTTTCAATATCTTCGTCATCGTTGTTCACACCAAAAATCAAAAAGCACACACACACTTCCCATCACCAACTCCATTTGCACTTACATCTGCGTCTCTTACCTTTATATTATTGTTGTTATCTTCTTTAAATCGTGACGTAATAATTACTAGATGGCAAATTTGTTTAGGATTCTACACGCAAATAATCGTATTAAATATGCGAATGTATGTAGCAGGAATAAACAACACTGTGTGTGGGTCTTTTTTATAAATATATGCCGATAGTCCTTTTCAAATTTCAATAGGTACGAGAAAAATTCAATAAACAAACTTTAAGAATTTTCTTTTGACGAAATAATATTTAAAAAATATCATCAAAAATGCAAATTGTACAAAATTTTAACAGTTTGTAATTTTGATCGGGTCGATTCCCGGGCGTAGCAAGGAGATTTTCGAAATTCTTATATGGAGTTCTCTTTCTTTTCAAAAAATATGGAATGTTTGCTTTGAGTAAAATTTTCTATCTACTGTTTTAAGGGTACCTACTTTCCCTCCGCGTGCTATTACCTAATTCCACCTGTATAATGTATAATATTGTTCATCCTTGCTTCTCAATTCTGTGTTTCTAACAAAATTCAATTCATGAGACATTGCAACAAAAAACGTAATCATCCTCATATCAATTGCCATGTAACAAACAATGTTAATCATGAATGAGACCCAAGTATGTTTTCCAAATTCTGTCCATCACTTTAAGAAAAATTACGGTCGGAGACACTTTTAAATAATTAAATACTTATTTAAAATATTATTGCTGTCACTTTCCAGGCGCGAGCGCTTGGAAAGTGACAGCAATAATATAGGGTCAAGAACAGAAGACCCAAGCAGAATTCCCTCCTCCTCCAGACAGAATTCCCTCCTCCACTTTTAGTTTAATTGATATGTATGTATAAACTTTCGTACTGAATAAAGGAATCCTGATTGTGTCTCCATAGTCCATATTGTTCCTTTTTCATTTATACTTGTTTAATTTTCACAAAGCGGTAAATAGATACTTTATTACTGCTTTATTATTATCATTAAAAGTTTGCTTCAATTTAATATAAATATGAATGAATCTATACATATTTAGAGCTGCGCCGAACAAAGTACCGTTGTATATATCTAACGTGTGTAAAGAAACAAGTGAAAGTGACATAGTGGAATATATTAAAAACAAAACTAGTGAATTAGTAACTTTAGAAAAAATTCAATGTAAAAAGGAAAAAAGCTATAACTCATTTAAATTATTTGTCGCTAGAAATAAATTACACATATTTTTGAATACAGAAACATGGCCCGAAGGTATCTGTTTTAGGCGTTTTATTACACTTAAAAAATCTACCAAATCGGGAAAATCACGTGAAGCTGTCACTGTAAAGTAGTTGTTAATAATAGTTAAAAATTAATAATGGCTAAAACATGTAAAATGATAAGTTTTAATTGTAAATCACTAAAGCGATCGTTGGATAATGTGAGCGACATGTGTAGATATGCAGATATTCTTGCTCTTCAAGAAACTTGGCTACTGCCGTATGATCTGCCTTTGCTTGGGTCGATAAGCAAAGACTTTGAATACACAGGTAAATCAGCTGTAGACTTAACTAAGGGCCTACTTAAGGGCAGACCATACGGTGGGGTTGCAATCCTGTGGAGAAAAGGCTTGTTTAAAAGTGTAGAAATTATTGATTGCAATAGTAATAGAATATGTGCGTTTAAAGCTGTTTTAAGTAATAATACACATATTATAATATTTAGTGTATATATGCCAACTGATAATTCTGAAAATATGTTTGAATTTACGAGTTGTTTATGTGAAATTAAGACCATAGTTGATAGCTATAACATAGAAAATATTTTCATGTTAGGTGACTTTAACGCACATCCTATGCAGCCTTTCTGGAATGAGTTAGACACTTTTTGCTCTGATGAATTGTGGATATGTGCGGACACAAATAAATTGGGTATTAATTCTAATACATACACCTACAGAAGTGACATCAATGGCAGTCTTCGATGGTTAGATCACTGCATAGTGACTAAATCTGCTTGGCGGACTGTAATTGATGTAAGTTTAGGTCATGATGTCTACTGGTCTGACCACTTTCCTCTTATTATAGAATGTGACCTCAATTGTATTATGACAAAAATGCCTCAATCAAGATATGTCATTGATAAAATAAAATGGGGTCACAGGAATGAGCGCCAGATTAGTGAGTATCATGAAATATGTAACAGCAAACTCAGAGAGATTGATTTTGCTGAATTTCATAAAAGTTGTGGAAAAATATGCAGAGACACATATCATAAAGTTTGCCTTGATAAAGTGTACAATGAGATTATAGGAATTCTGTCCCATGCTGCCTCATTGTCTCATACAGTAATTGAGAAGAAAAAAGGTCAAGTTGTTGGATGGAATAAACATGTACGTGAGGCTCACTGTGAGGCTCGGTCGAAATACCACATATGGCTGTCATATAATAAACCAAAAACTGGCAAGATCTGGGAAGATATGTGTGTAAGTCGTAAAATATTTAAAAGTAGGCTGAGATGGTGTCAGAATCATCAAGATGAAATAAAAATGGACATGATTGCTTCTTACAGGTCAACAAAAAACTTTTCCAGATTTTGGAAAGCGACCAATAATCTCAATGTTCGACCGAGCTTACCAGTGAGTGTCGCGGGCTGCAATACTCCGAAAGAAATTGCAAATATGTTTAGGGATCACTTTAAGGTATCATCACCTTTGGGACCTTCCAAGCAGATGTTTAGCCTTGATAAAGATCTAAACAATGATCTTATTACTTTTTCAGCTAAACAGGTGGCGAGTGTCATAAATAAGATGACGAGAGGTAAATCACCGGGCTATGATAGCCTCAGTGTGGAGCATTTGAGATATGCAGGTGTGCACTTGCCCCGAGTGCTTGCTAAGTTTTACTCTCTTTGTGTAAGTCATTCTTATATTCCCGCTGAGATGATGAGAACTATTGTGGTCCCTATTGTCAAAAACAAAACTGGCAATATTTCGGATAGGTCAAATTACAGACCAATATCACTGGCCACCATAGCAGCTAAGGTTTTGGATAGTTTGTTTGATAAATGTCTTGGCGAAGCGCTGAACCTGGATGATGCCCAATTCGGCTTTCAACCAGGTCTATCAACAGAAAGTGCGATACTCTGCCTAAAACAAACTATTCAATACTATACTAGCAGAAGAACCCCAGTGTACGCCTGCTTTCTCGATCTTTCTAAGGCTTTTGACCTTGTATCTTATGATTAGACATCGGATTATATGCACTAACAAAATGCCAAAATATGCATGCAAATATGCACTAAAAAAGGCCGAAATATGCACTAAAAACGACTGATTTGCCTAAAATATGCACAATACAAAATCGAAAAACCTTTATTATTTCTATATATTTTAATCAAAGATTGTACAAAAACAGCGAAAATTTTTAAAATTAAATATAGTTTGTCACCCGCGAGCCTAGTGTTGCCACCTTAGACCATTACGGGCTAAATCTAGCCGTTTTTTGGAATTTAACCCGTGTTTTAAATTTTAAGCCCCAAAAGGGTAATCTAGCCCTATTTTGATGGCTCAAAATTAACTTAAAATGGAGCCCATTTTGTAATTTTTTGACATTTTACCATGCCAAAATAGGGTTTGTTTACTTGCTGAGCGTTCTGATTGGCTAATAAAGGTTAGTCAACCAATCAAAACTCCCGCTACTTAACGAAATATGCACGATTGGGGAAAAAGGCTAAAATATGCACTAACGCCGTAAATAGAGAGTTTTATGCATTTGCATATGCAAACATGCAAATGCATATAATCCGATGTCTACTTATGATATACTGTGGGAAAAGATGGAGAAGGCGGGAGTACAAAGGGAGTTGATAAGTGTACTGCAATTTTGGTATGCAAATCAAGTGAACAATGTCAGGTGGGGGACAGAGTTATCCGATTCATATAGGTTGGAGTATGGCGTGAGGCAGGGAGGTTTAACCTCGCCGAAGCTTTTCAACCTATATGTAAATGAACTCATATTAGAGCTCAGGAAAAAGGGAGGCTGTTGGATAGATGGTGTATGCGTTAATAACATCAGCTACGCAGATGATATGGTCCTGTTAGGACCCACTGCAGGTTCCATTAGAGAACTACTGAATTCCTGCCAGGAGTATGCTGCCAAGCATGGCTTATCATATAATGTCGCAAAAAGCGTTTATATGATCTTTGGAGTCCCCCGAAAGCACATTGGTTACGAACCCGTAGTCAGCTTAAACCAAATAGCATTAAAGAGGGTAAAACAGTTTAAGTATCTCGGACACTGTGTTTCGGAGGACTTGAATGATCAAGTTGACATTGAGCGTGAGAGGAGATCCCTGGCGGCGAAATGTAATATGCTGGCCCACAGGTTCGCCCGATGTAGCAAAGAGGCAAAAATAACTCTATTCAAAGCCTATTGCCAAAACTTTTACACGGGAAGCCTGTGGTTCAAGTACTCAAAAAAGAGTATGAATGCATTACGGGTGCAATATAATAATGGGTTTAGGATGCTGATGGGCTTGCCGAGGCATTGTTCAGCGTCTGAAATGTTTGCGCAGGCTCACACTAATGATTTTCATGCCATTTTGCGAAAAAAGACAGCTTCAATACTCCAACGGTTACGTGCAAGTCCCAACAAAATACTAAATACATTATCGCAAAAAATAGACTCACCAATACACGAACATTTTATTAATGTGTTGGTGAGACGTGAAGTTTTTTAAATTGTATACCTAATAATTTGTATTTTTAGAATAATTATTTATTGCGTATTTTAATTTTTATTTAATTTTTTGTTTAATTTTTCTGTGATTTTATGTATGTTTCATTGATTATTATTATATTTTTGTGACATGTCAATTTTATAATTTGTATTTTTAGATTAATTATTTATTGCGTAATTTAATCTTAATTTTTATTTTTATTTAATTTTTCTGTGATTTTATGTATTGATTATTATTATTTGTGACATGTTAATTTTATATTTTATGATTGTGAGCTTAATTTTATATGTGTATTAGTGATTTTTGTGTATTGTATGTAAAATGAGTCTCTGTTACTCTTAAATAAAGAATTTATTATTATTATTATGTTTCTCATTTCCATAATACTCGGGTACCACCAGAAGGACAGTACCCGGATCTTTGGAAGGCTTACGTGGGGACACGGATCCAACACGCAGAGGCCCTTTCGAGAATTTTAATGTGTTGTGGGACACCAGCCGCAGCCTGCCCATGACTGCACTATAGAGATACAGCCCTGGGCAGTCCGCGGCCGATGTAGGACTATTGCAGGGTATGGAAATTTAATGATTGGGCTATGGATTGGGATGCTAAATGGACTGGTACTGAGGACTATGGGAAACTATGGCACCTGCCTTTCTACTAAAAGAAAGTAAAAATATGTTGGCAGGTGGTGACTCGCCCTCTCACTGTATGGGCCCCCGAAATAAGTCGCTGCAATAGTGCGACAAGGGGGCAACATATTGTGAGCAGCTAAGGGTGGAGAGGCGTCCCTGGACTTTAAACTACGATCACGCGCTCCCTGAGGGTCCAGCATCACGTGCCCACTCGCCACTTACGCTTCGCATCCACCCTTCGAGCTAAAAGCTCTCGCGACTCCACTCTGGCCGGCCGGTTAAGGCAAGCCAGAGGTGGGGGTCCTGTCCTCGTCAGGCTTCACTCCGACCGGCCGGTGAAGGCGAGCCGGAGATGAAGACAGGGGCCTCCCCCGGGAGCACTCGGTTCCCGCGGGGTCGCTACTCCCCGACACCCCGCCACAAGGTGTCCTGCGGGTTGACTGATTGCACGGGTGGAATATCTATTGTCACGTAGACAATAGATATTCCAACCGTGGGCGATGGGGTCGTCACATCCCTACGCCCTTATTATTATTATTATTATGTTACGGCTAAAGGTAGGTGAGAACATAAACTTAAGATTAGCCGGCTAAACTTAGGTTTATTTTCGACGAGGTGTTAATGTTAGTTTGTTCTATCTTTAGCCGGCTAAACTTAAGTGTAACCGCAGGCCCGTGGCTAAAAATGTCGGGGTGGGTAGATTTGGTTACTATAATACATGTAAGGAACAGGGCGAGTGTTTTCTGGCACTTCGCCGGCTGCTGCCGCAGCACGCTCGCTGCGCTCGCTCGGCTCGTGCGGGTCTTAAGAGTTCTAACCTAACCTAACCTAGCCACCAGCTTTCTGCCCTGAGTCGGGGTGGGTAGATTTGGTTACTATAATACATGTAAGGAACAGTGCGAGTGTTTTCTGGCACTGTGCGGGCCCCTCAAGCCCTCCACCGGCCCGGCGCTAACCAAATCTACCCACCCCGACATTTTTAGCCACGGGCCTGCGGTTACACTTAAGTTTAGCCGGCTAAAGATAGAACAAACTAACATTAACACCTCGTCGAAAATAAACCTAAGTTTAGCCGGCTAATCTTAAGTTTATGTTCTCACCTACCTTTAGCCGTGACAATTATATATCAATAAATCCATTTTTTTCGGTTTGTTCGCAATTGCCAATTATTTTTTAAATCCAATCTGCAGTGTGGGGACAACTTCAAGAAAACGGTCTTCGAATCGACAAAAAACATTCAACGTAAACTTTACTACAATAAATTACAGTTCAAAATAAATCTTTCTATTTGAAATAGTCAATTTATGTTGTATAAGGTAAGCTACTACTATTTTTATGAAGACACTAAGGTGTCTCTCATGCTCATCACATTGTGATGGATCCCTTCCACCAAGAAGTGAATCAATTTTAAAATAAACGAATACTCATACTGCATACAATGCAAATAAAATGTTGATGAAATCAACATGACACAGCATAATATGTTTTAACTGGCGTAAATCTAAATTTACACACTTTACGATTATTACAATGAAGACAATGTTCAGTCTTTATTTTTAAGATATATAATACAGTTTAAGTGGAGACATTTTTTTTCAGCATTCATAGAACAAATATTTATCAAGATTTTTAGCAAGTATTTGCACAATTTCTTTATCAGCTACTTACTCATATTATGAAAGTTAACATTTATTTTTAAATTTTCATCGCTATTATTAAGGTTTTTTTTTAAGAATGAGATCCAAGCATTTTTTTTCCAATTCGGTCCATCATTTTAAGAGAAATTGCGGTCGGAGACACTTTAAAATAATAATCAAATAGGTACGGTACTTAATTAAAAAATTATCACTGCCACTTTCCAAGGTAGGTAGTTAGTGTTAAGTATGAACTACCATCGTACGCCTACCCACTAGCTAGGTCAAATTGGCTAGGTCAGGCCAATTTCCAGATATCAGGGTGATCAAGGTTCATAAAAACAGTACTTCACGCATTTTCACATGTTTTAGAATATACAGTTGAAAATAAGATGTCAGTCCTCCCAGACACTTCCCGTCGGCCTTATTTATTAACAGACGCTTTAAAGCTCTAAAAATAATTAAAAGTCATCGAAATAAGTAATATTCCATCAACACGAGTCCCTGTAAATTATCTATACTATACTATAATAATATTATAAAGAGGAAAAGTTTGTAAGTATGTATGTATGTATGTATGTATGTATGTATGTATGGTTTTCACGCAAAAACTACTGGACCGATTTCAAAAATTCTTTCACCATTAGAAAGCTGCATCTTTACTGAGCAACATAGGCTATATTGCATTTTCAAAAAAACTAGAGATCCTTATCAAAAATGCAATAATGTAACCCAAGGTGTAAAAAAATCCTCAATAAAACTTCTGTCATCGCGTGCGCTGCGGAATCTATTGAAGATAGAACAAAAAAATGTTCTACGGTATTATAGAATGGATCAATATCTACAAGAAAGTCCGCGATACCATATGTCCATCTTCAGTAGTTATGTTACTACAACAACTTTTTTACGTTTTCAAAGTAAATAGAAGTGCCGACAGTAATCAAACCATGTTATCCATACACATATATTAATCCTTATCCCATTAAATGATGTTTTATTATAGACTGTTTCAATACCAGCAAAATACTTTTTAAATGAAAAGAATTGGATATTCCATTCAAAAGATATAACGAATTTTTAAAAGTGTCAATCTACAGAAAATAGTAGGTATACTGTTCGAGCAGGCCGTAGTGCGGGGGTCACGGAGGAATTCTACCAATATGCGTCTTGACGGAACACATTGGGGTTTTGGTCGGTAGGAATCCGACATAATCCACGGCCCCTCCCCTGGAGGCCGTGGGTATCTATGAAAGATTTCCCCACTAAAAAAAAAAAAAAAAGGCCGTAGTGCGTGACGGGGTAAAGGTGATTTTGGGAAAGGTGAAAAATTAAACCTATAGTCCGACCTATAGTAGACTTTTCACTGTAACGATATCGCTATCTATGCGGGCGGGTGAAACCGCAGGGCATTGCTAGTAAGTAATAACTTTTTACACATTTTGCGATTCATTCTTATTTAGTATAGTTTCACGGGCTGTGGGTATCATAAAAAATATAATTTACTTAATATATTTACTTACTTAATCCATGACTTACTTATAAATAGTTCTAAATATTTAAAGATTGCGTGCATAGTGATATCATGCTGTGCCTCTGAGAGCAAGTGAAGCTATCGGTCGTGCCCCTCGTGATAAGTTTATTTTGATTGTATTTAATGAAATTTATTACTACTTAAAAAGTTTAAGAATAGTAAAGTTAGTATCGGGCTTACTGTGGGGTAAGACGAAGGACGCGAGTAGCGTTTAGCTACTACATATTATGTATTCTGTGACGCGAGTAGATACAAATCCATTTTTTTTTTCTATTCTTGAAATAAATTGTTGAATTTGTTTAGAACATTTTTAAGTATTTCAATTTGGTCGACTAGGCAGTATCTTACACATAATTAATTGTTTTTATGCCTTTCTCTTATATCAAATGGAATCGAAAAAAACTTTAATTATACCAACAAAAAATGAACTTTATTTTTAGGACATAATTAGAATTTAGATCGCAAATTACGCAAAACGGTGTGATAGTTTCAAAGTAATTATATAAGTGCATAAAAAATATTTAAAACTTTACGCTTTGAATAAAAGCAATTAGAAGAAACATCCTATGCGCCATGTACAATTTATAATCAACAGGCAAATAAAAGACAAGTATAATTAATGATAATCGTTTATTATAATTATATCAGATCAAATAATATCTTATACATTAACATTAGTCTAAAAACAATTTCATTTGAAATAATACACACATCTTTTAATTCACGTATTCCTTTGAAATTATACGCAAAATATCATTTACGTCTAAAAACACTTATAAATAATATTGACTAGAGAATTTAAACTAACTAACTACATTATGTATTAAGTCGTTTATCTGGTGGCAGAAACACTGCGACAGCGATGCCAGCTGAAATAACACAATTATAATTATACGTTATATTGTGAATTAAATAAATATTTCATGACTTGGGACAATGTCATAATTATTGCGACTATGTTAATATTGTAATATGTAAATTAATATTTTTTTGGAAACGATACAAAGTTACAGAGAGGCATTAAAAATATATTTGACGTACTAAAACAATAAAAAAAATAATTTAAAAAACATGCCTGCGTGAAATGGACAACAGTAACTTAAAGAATAATTTGGCTTTTTCAACTTCATATAAAAAAAATCTAGTTCAACAGAGCAAAGAAATACTACAGGTTAGGAAAAATTAAGTGCTGAGGTAGGTAGGTTTAGTGCATTGGGGGAATTTCGGATGAGGGGTAATTTTGAAAATTGTGAATACCACTTTAGAGCATCGCTTCATCATAAGTATCGTGAAGGAAGGGCATGAAGATATAGATATTGATATTATTAGCATACATATATTTTGCTTAATCTATCGATAGTTACGTATTAATTTAACATATACGTATTTACCCCGTGGCCGGAATTACCCCAATGCACCTTATACATAAGTAGGTTGTAGTATTGTATGTATATCTGATATTTGTTTGATAAATGTCTACTAGTATGCTCGAACATTATTGATACCTATTGCTAATATAGTATGTAAATTAAATATATAATTGTATATAAATACATAAATAATGAATAAATACTCACACAAAAACGCGGCAGCGGCTGTATAAAATATAAGATTACAGTGATCGACCACAACGTCACCTATCACAATAACTCCAACTAGCGCTAGAAACCGCGCCATCATGAAACCTAGGCTTGTTGCTAGACTTCTGAAATTTTATTACAAACTAAGATGATTCAAATGACTTCAAGAAATGAAAGTACAACTACAAAACTTGTATCTGCTAGAACTATTTACTTTATTGATAAAAAATAATTACTTATGTGAAATATGATACTTAGGTTTATCTATTTCTTAATATTATAGTCATCGTCTTGCTCAAATTTTTGTGATCCCTCCTTTGGTCTATGATACCATAGATCGAAAAAAAATAGGTATATTGTGTAAATATATATACACGCATATCACAATGTTACAAATTACACCGTTTTAACTTGTATGACAATATTAGAAAATTTAATTCAGTAATGCCATAAAAAAAGATACAAATACTCAAATTACAGTAAACTTAAGAGGTTTCGTCCCGTAAACAAGTAGAACCCGGGTGAACCTTCAGTTCACCCATACGTCTGTGTTCAGATGTAGAAGCCCTTCTGGCTAACATCGAGTGACATCACACAATTAAAAAAGCAAGATGATAAAAGTCAGTAGAACAAGGCAATAAAACTTATGGTCTAAGTTTTTAAAACAAATTGTTATGAAATATGAGCTTATGCGGTTATTGCTCACTAAGCGGATTTAATGTGACCTTAATAAACAATTTTAAACAATTATTGACTAAGAATTTATTAAATAGTAGCCAAATTCGTATGCGTCATGCGTAAGCAAAAAATACCTAATATCATTAATAATCGACCTGTTAAATTTTAATTACAATTTACAATCTTTCAATAATGATGATGATACGTATCGAAACGGTTCGTAATTCTAATTATTTTTTTTTTATTAAATTAAAAACTAGTAACTAGTTTCAAAAAGATCAAAAACGAAATATTTCTTTCCTGCAAGAAGTAGGTAAAAATATAAAAAAAGAAGAATATAATTCTTACCTGCAAGAAGTAGGATACATGTCATTAAAATAAGATGCCATACAACCAATACCAAGACCAACTGTTTGTATGGACGCGAAGAATATTACGCTTGCTATGGGTTGTCTTAATATTGATACCTGAAAAAAAAAACACTTTTGGTCTTACCACAAAACAATTTAAACACAGTCTAACTTTAAACCAGGGATCTGTCACTTTAATAGTTGTCTATGTGAAATATGACAAACCAGATTGAAGAGAACTCGCGCTTAAAGTTAAACCCTGTCTAAAGTTTTTTGTGGTCAGACAGTTTATATTGTAAAGTGCTATGTTGTAGGTTTTGCAAATTATGAAAATTTTGTAGTTGATTTTCTTATTTGTCAGTAAAAGGCAGCTTGTATCTCGCCAACCAAAAAACTATTCTACTTTATCATATGAGTGAAGAGTATTACGTAATTTTTATCCTATTTTTGCATATAAGCCGACAGCGTAGGTATAAGACAAGTTTAGCAGACCGAAGAACAGGCTGGTTAGCAGACTGTCTGTTAATGACAGACTAGCTATTATACTCCATAATTTTACCCGCTACGAAAAATATAGCTTTCTATAAATGGACTATTCAACACAAAAAGCTTTTTCTTGATACATTGACACTAGAAACACATATTCACCATAACACAACTAATAGCAGACATCAAATAAGCAGACATCAACACAGAGCGGCGCCAGACCGCTAGTTTCGTGACAGACAAGTTAAGCAGACCGAAGAACAGACTGGTAAGCAGACCCGCTGTAAGGGTCTTCATTGCGACTGGCTCTTGGCATATCTAGAAAAGAATATTGTGTTTAGAATTCAATTATTTGGTTATATAATTGCTCTGAAATGAGAAATAAGAAAACGAAAATAATGAAGCTAAAACAAAGTCAGAATTTCTGATTACAATTATTATTATGTGCTAATTACGTCAAATAGAGTTAAAATTTATTTATTGAATCGTTTTGAAAAGGTTTAAAATGTGCCTAATATGTTAAGACTATAAAAAATATCACTTCAAATATAACTGATCAAAAATTAGAATAATTATCTACTAATCTACTAAAAGTAATTAGAAACCTTGAAATCAAAAGTTATAAAGTATGTGTTTGATTAATAAAAGTTGTACAAATAAAATTAACAATAGATTAAGTGTCTAAATAAAAAAAATACTTACATTCTGTAAGGGCCTCGATATCGTAACGTTTTTGACGAGACTTTCACAGAAGGTTCCAGAAACTGTGACTGAGTTGAAAACTAGATCCAACATCATTGGGAACCACATCAAGCATATGTTATTACTAAAATATAATATTTAATTGGATAAAATAAATCAACGCATAGAAAAAAATAGTTTGTATTGCACGCCTGAGTAAAATCTTAATTATTGTTAAATTCAAAAGAAATTCATTTTGAAATTTCAGACAAAATAAATCGAATAAAACACATAAGAAAAATAATAGTGCACTGTTTAGTTGACGTATTTGTTGATTTCCAAAATAATTATTTAGAAACTACAGACAGTTTAAAGGATTCTAAAAAATGCTTTTTATTCCTACTTTCTAAAATTTCACGATGAAAACACAGAATATTACACACATCAATCACACAAGAGACAAAATACTTTTAAACGTTACGTTACGTTTCGGATATCTAAGAAACTGAAGTAACATGTTTTTATTAAATACTTACATAGCAATAACCAAAATAACCAAATAGAATAACTGTAATGTCCTCCACAATAATGGTGGTGTGAAAACTGGTACAGTTTGTCGAGCTAACGAGCCACAGAATGAGATACATTTCTTTATGTCATTACCCTTTTTTAGGGCTTTTACCTGAAATAAAACAGTTTTTTACGATTCAGAGAATTTAGTCACCAAAACCAATCAAATGATACATGATACTTTATCAGGAAGAAATAATTTGATTATCGTTATAGTAAGCGAAACAGAACATACCAAGAATCTGTAAAACTGGTTGTTATACTTTTAATTTATTAGTCCAAAATTTGAATCGACTAAAAGTTAGTATTCATTTAGCGCTAGATATTATCAGAGAAGTTTGAATAAGTTAACGCTTAGAAAAGATTGTAAGGCGAAGA
The DNA here is from genome assembly GCF_061535395.1 of Colias eurytheme. NCBI lineage: Eukaryota > Metazoa > Arthropoda > Insecta > Lepidoptera > Pieridae > Colias > Colias eurytheme. The sequence goes on from NC_142984.1 coordinate 1,228,418, forward strand.
CCACCTCAAAGCATTGACCTATCGTTTTCAATATACATATATCCTAAAGAACTTCAAACGAATATTTTTCGATACTCACTGGATATTCACTCCTCCCACAATTCGTTCTATAAATCTTCTTCAACACACTCAAAGCTTTATCTTCCTGCCCATTACTAAACAAAAACTTGGGACTTTCTTCAAGGCACAACATTAGCAAGGCACCCATGCCCAGAGGTAAAGACATTACGAGGGTATAGAGTCTCCAAGATACAAATGTTATGGATAACCAGGGGAGAGGTATTGAAATTGATATAGGTAGCAGGAGAAGGGCTAAACCTAAAAATGGACGAGAAGAATTATAAAAATGTATAAAGAGGATTATAAAATAATGTAGTAGTTAGTCCTTTTTCTTTAAAAGAAATTAGGTCAGAATAATGTATTTCTGAGAAAATGAAATTGATACAGATAGTAGGAGAAGATCTGCAAAATAATATGGGTATAAGTAGAATATTTAATTAATCACATTCTTGTACTTAACAGTCAATAAATTCTGAAAATTTAATTCTTTACTGAAGAAACTTTTAATTGTCTTCATTTTAAAGTAAATAAACTTTTTCTATATTTCCGAGATTTACTCGGTTCCTAGTTAATGTTCATCAACCAATAGTAGTTTCCTAAATCCATACAACATGCGAAGAAACTAAACAAATTAAGGCTTTAGACTGTAATAATTATACTCACCAAAGGAAAACATTTCAGCTGCTAAATTAACACTATTCATGAGGAATAGATATTCATTTCTGTGTTTAGTTGTTACACTTTCGCCAAGATAGGTCATTATTAGTGTTAGTGATGCTAGAGAACTGAAAAATTAATTCTTTCTAATAGTATCTTTTATTATCCGTAATAATATTAATATTTGGAAGGAAACTGGGATAAAATAAATTAAACTGCATTCAGTATGTGGTAATTTACAATATTTAACTTCGTCAAAACAACAGATTTTGTCAAAAGAGACAAAAAAAATTTTTTTCGTAATTTTCTATAGATAAAAAATTAGATTACGAGTAAAAAGCGTTAAAGTAAATATAAGTAATTTAGTTTCAGACAAAATATAGAATTCAGCAAAATAAAGGTCAATATTTTAATAAGCAAATTGTGAGATCTCAAAATGGTAGTGTGGAATAGATTGTTTTAATTAAATAAATACCTACAAATAAACAACGGTAACTTACAAACTGCTTCCAATAACTTTAGCAGCCAACATCATTTGCCAGTTTATCGCAAAACTGCTCAAGAAACTAAAAACAAATCCCACTGAAGTAGATATCAGAATGGCTAGCCTTCTTCCGCGAGTGTCTGCTAAATAACCCCATGGATATGCGAAGAGAATACCTTAAAAAACGATTTATTATAATTTAAATTTAAATTGACTACAATTTTCACACAAAACAGCTGTTGATTTGTATTCGAATTTAACGTAAATTGCTACCAAACCTAAGTTCTATACACACTTCATGAACCAAATTATCTGCTAGACGGGATATTTTGTAGTTTTTCGTATTTTTAACAGATATTTGATATCATAATCTAAGCGGATAAACCAAGTAGGTAACTTCCTTTCCTAAATTGTTAAAAATAAATTTAGCCATTTTAGAGATATAAGTTCAACAACTAAAATGACATTTTTATTGGACATACACACAGACATAATATATGTCTGTGGACTTACATTATTTAATATTCGTCTTACCCACCAACGGAGAACTGACCAGCAGTCCGACCTGCTGTATCGTCAGCTCCAGGTCACAGGCTGCAGCATCCACCACCACGGAGAAGCCAAATATATCCAGGGACACGGCTATACATATTATGGAACACGCGAAGAGCGCTAGATAGTTGTACCGGCCATTACCTATAAATATTACCATCTTAATCTTAATACTATTATAAAGGCGAAAGTTTGTATGGATGTATGGATGTATGGATGTTTGTTACTCTTTCACGTAAAAACTACTGAACCGATTACAATGAAAGTTAGCACACATATAGAGGGTAATTTGGATTAACACATAGGATAGGTTATATCCCGGAAATCCCATGGGAACGGGAACTATGCGGGTTTTCCTTTGAAAATGCGGGCGAAGCCGCGGGCGGAAATCTAGTTACCTATAATTATTGTTTTCTTGAAAAAAGATTTCAAGGTTATAGGTACCTACATGTACAACCTAGGGTTCAAACCTGCAAATGAAAAGCGCTGTGTACATTGAACATAATATAACCCAAAATTGAATCAACTCATTGATAGTTAATATCTTATCATTTTTGAGAGAAACTGTTTTACGAAGGAATTGCATTTTTTGTTTTTAACTTCCTCTGCTAACATATTATACTTTACGACATAATTTTAAACTGTGCCTACTACCTTGAATTGAATACCTACAGTTGATAGATAATGTGCGAAAAATCGAATTTTCCATAACTATTTTTAATTCCACTAACGTAGGTACGAGTTTCATTTATCTTCTACAAACAATAGTAACTAAGAAGATAATATGTCGTCCACTCTTTCACAAATCATTTCACAGTGACCATGTATAATTCATTGACGTAAATCCATCGCTACAAATAAAGTTATGTACAAACACTTGCTAAATACGAACGTATTGTTCGAACTGTAATCAGTCATTCTCTGTACATTATCAGATTGATCTTCCAAAAATAAACTCTACGCTAGTAAATAAAATGATTCTAATTTGCAAAATTTTGGTATAAATTTTGGATGAATATTTTTAACTTCAAAATTGAATTATTTCCATGGACAGATGAAATCTGCATGACTTCAAGTCTATTACAATATCTATAGGAAATAATATTGTAATACTGTGCTTCAAGTAGAGAAGTTTAATTTATTGCAATAGACATTAGTTTCTGTTGTATAGGTATTAAAATAGGGGATATGCGATTTATAGCGTATGCAGAACCATGCCAATATATTTTTCAATTTAATATACTTATTATTGTGTCATAAATATATATTATGCTGTCACGACATTTTTTTAACATAAAAATATTATTTTGCAAAGTTGCACAAAGTTTATACTGTCATCAATTATTTTCGATACGCACGCGATGTGAGGAAAATTATTATTTTTGGCCCTATTTTTTAAATATAATATTTATTTAAATATAAATTATATACCTAACTAATAACAGCAATAAATTAAAACAAATCCATTATTTAAAAACTCACCAGTCAAATCAAGCGCCTCTTCAAAATCCCACGAAGTTTTCCGATTTCCGTTCAACACTAAATACGACATACTGTCACCACAACTCAAAACCAATTAACCATCATTTATGTTTTGACATGCATTCAATTTATTTATACAGATGTGTCTTTTTCGTGTTTTTTTTTCAAGTGCGAAATTAACAGAATATATTATTTTATTTATTCCAATTTATTTTACAATTTGTTTTGTGTATTTGTTGTTGACAAAGCTACAAATTTAAAGCTATTCTTACTTAGTACGAAATTTAAGTTATTAATTACGTCCCTAATAGTTATATTCCACTAAATATATGATAGGGAAATAAAAAAGGTCGATAAGTACGTTGATACCCTTAGGGCTGATTTTTCAATCCTTGGTTAAAACTTATTAATCGAATAACGTATTAATCTACCATTTCAAAAATATATTATATTTTTCCGTATTTGACGGTATACAGGTGACATTGTAAAATATCCGTGTTATACTTTATTGGAAGGATAAATTTTAACCATCGATTGAAAAATCAGCCCTTAGAGTATTTTGATATCTATAATTAACTTATTTATTTCAAGGATTGATGATGAATGTGCTAAAATATAAATAAGTTCACATTGAAAAATATAATTATTATTATTGTACCCACAATTGTACCTATATTACGATAAAATTCAAGTTGGAAATTTTTGAATGGAATGAAAATGACGCATGTTTATTTTTTTACCTTTTTGTGTTTGAATCCTGGACGTGGCAAGTAGATTAAAAAAAAAAAACTAAATGCAATTTGATTTCTTTTTAAATATATCTACAGGAATGCTTCCTTGCAGAAAAATTTGCTCCAGTATTTAGAGCACAGCTTTTCCTCTCCTTACTCCTACTGACCGTAACTAAGCATGACGCTCTCCACGCTATAGCATGGGAGGTTATAGATCCCTTTCAAATTTATTATTTAATTCTTATAAAACTCTTAGTAAGAGAGCATAGCCCCAATTAAGTCAGCACATTATACATACATTTTGTGTCAGCACTTAATACATAATATACCTATGTGTTGACGCAATAAGACATTGTGTACGATTACCTAATCGTACAGACAATATACATGTTCCCGTAATGCAATGCGTCGATATTGCATATTCTATTATAATGTATATTAATTATTATTTTACCACACAATAAGTTCAGTTCGCCATCGGATTCCGCACCGGGCGGAGTGGAGCTCCGCCCGGTGCGTCATAAAACCCCATCCCAACCTCATCCCATTAAAGTTAAGAAATAAATATATATCTTTATCTCAATCCCAATCTCATATCTTAAATTTTATCCCATTTCACATTGTTTTTATAATTATTATATTGAAAATAGCACATTAGACCAAAAATATTTATACTTAACCAAAACGTGTTCTTGAAATTGTCTCAATCTGCCTCCGGTGCCCAAAAATATATACAACTAGCGGTCCGCCCCGGCTTCGCCCGTGGTACATATTTACGTTTTCTCTACATAAAAACCATCCTCGTACTTCAAGGAATATAATAAAAAAAGAATTATCGAAATCGGTTCAGCCGTTCTCGAGTTATGCGCTTACCAACACATTTTGCGATTCATTTTTAGGGTTCCGTAGCCAAAATGGCAAAAACGGAACCCTTATAGTTTCGTCATGTCCGTCTGTCCGTCTGTCCGTCTGTCACAGCCGATTTACTCGGAAACTATAAGTACTACAGTGATGAAATTTGATGGGAATATGTGTTGTATGAACCGCTACAAAAATATGACACTAAATAGTAAAAAAAAGAATTGGGGGTGGGGCCCCCCATACATGTAACTGAGGGATGAAATTTTTTTTTTCGATGTACATACCCGTGTGGGGTATCAATGGAAAGGTCTTTTAAAATGATATAAAGTTTTCTAAAAAACATTTTTCTTAAAGTGAACGGTTTTTGAGATATCAGCTCTCAAAGTCGTAAAAAGTATGTCCCCCCCCCTCTATTTTTATAACTACGGGGTATAAAATTCTAAAAAAAATAGAGGTGATGCATGCTAATTAACTCTTTCAACGATTTTTGGTTTGATCAAAGTATCTCTTATAGTTTTTGAGATAGGTTGATTTAACTGTAATTTATTATATTTGCTGCTACGGAACCCTTTGTGCGCGAGCCCGACTCGCACTTGGCCGGTTTTATTATATATAAGATACGTACAATCATATTATTATCCTAAAGGGTATGTAAATAAAACACAATATATAATTTACTTAGATCTATCTTTTTATATATCTATTTCGAACGATCAGATGGCAGTAATAAAGCCACGACAATGCCAGCTGAAAACAAAAAAAAATATTCTTCCGTTAATTAGAAAAGTACAAAAATCATTAAAAATTCACCTACAACTGTCACTGAGGAATAAATTAGCTTTCTATTTGTAAAAACATCAAAATCGTTCCAGTATTTTCCGAGCTCACGAATTTTTTCCCCTTAAGTGATTTCAATAATTATTTTATTTTTTATAATGAGTTTTTATACTTACAAACGCCCAAAGCTGCATAAATATAAAAGATAGTTTCGCAGTTCCCAACGATGGTCGCTCCGATCACAGTCACGCTCGTTAGCGAAGCGAAGCGAGCGAACATGAAACCTAGACTAGTTGCTAGACCACTAAAATTAAATAATTTACAAATTTTATGAAGAATTAAGTATATAAATACTGTTTTAATAATATTTAAGTCTATAAATACATAATTATTAAAACGTTTCAAGGAAAACTAATCCTCTATTTAATTACTTTTTTACTAAAATAAATTTCCTCTTTTAGTGACTACATTTTAGACTATCAATTATCTTTTTTCTAAATAACTTAATTCGATTCTTTCAGAATAATTCTCATATATTTAATTTGAAGAATATATAGTTTTCCCTTGTACAAATTTCCAATTTAAATTCTAAGAAAATATAACCATAAAAATACAAAAAAAATATAAAAATAATATTCCTACCTGCAAGTAGTAGGATAGATATCAACGAAGTAAGAGGACACACTGCCCAGACCAATAGCCGTTATTTGTATTAACGTGAAGAATATCACGCTAGCTATCGGTTGGTTTTGTAAAACTACCTGCAATTTTTTAATTAATTTTTTGTGATTTTTTTCTTGTATAAAATATTCTTGAATAATTTGACAGGTCGCAATTAAACAAAGAAAATTCTACGTTAATTAAAAGATAACGTGCTATAGTCTATTATAATAAAAAGTAAAATCTTTTTTTAACTATTTAAAAACTACCAAAATTACATAGTAATTCAAAATTTGCTTGAATCATTTAAATAGACAAAAAAATCTTTTTTTTTGTACCAAATACAAAATAAAATAAAAATAAAACAATACATACCACTAAGCAACTAATAGCAGATATAGCAAACGAAGAGATCAAAACCAGGCGACGCCACTTGGCAAACATAGCTACCACGAGATTCAATACCGCGAAAAATAAACTCGCAAACACACCGGAGTATAAAGTTTCTCCAGATACTACTCCAGTACATAACTGAAAAATCAGACATTATTTATTACAAGTTTTCACAATAAAAATTATAGCTATAGGTAACATTAACCATTTAAAAAAAGAAAAATATCATCCGGAGACAGACCTACAATAAATAATAATATGTTTGAAGATACTACCAAAAATTTTCCTAATGAGATTCTCATTCATTTCTCATTCTCATCTTAAAAAAATATACAGAGGTAATGATTATGATTATTTTTACCACATTTTAAACACATTTTTGTCAGATACATCGTATCAATACGCATAATTACTTTTAAAGCATAATATAAGTTAAATTAATTTCCTTTCGAAAACCCAAAATATTACTCAACACTTACTTTCTCAACATTCTGAACATTTTCAGATGCTGAAACATTTCGTATGCTATCACAGAAGGAAAACTCAATGTCTTTTCCTGAAAACATTGAATTGAAAAATATGTCCACCATCGTCGGAAACCACATGATAAATGCATTATTTCTGAAAATATAAAAATCTTTATTTAAAACAATAGATTTAGGCAGTTAATTAAAGAGCGCCGTTTTATAAAGAGTCTAAGGCTTTGAAAACGGCTAATATTTTTTTTGCTGTTGCTGAAGTCATTTATTATCACAATGAAATTTGTTTGTTTTCAGAATAATTTGTTTTTGAGCCAGGTATAATTTCTATTATAATAATATGTTGACTAAACCTATACAAATATTGAAAACAATACAATAATGTTCAATAATATATTGACGTACAACACACATCTGCTAGAAGTATAACATAAATAATGTTATTATCGTAATAATTGTATGCCTATGTCTAGCAGGCATAGGCATAAAATTATAACGATAATAAATTTGACAATTAATTGATGAAATAGGTAACTAGCCAGTAGCCCCTTGTTCGTGGTTAGCAATAAAAATAGGGCATAGGGCATTCAGGAATAATACAGTTTTTAGTGGTGAAAACATTTTCAAAATCGGCCTCAAGCTACTTAGAGCTTGAGTCCATTACAAGTCATAACGAAACAAACATACAAAGAATGAAATATTTTTTCTGAATTAATACGATGCAGGCATAAAATATTATGTGCAATTATATCACTCCTACTGTAACACAACAGCAAACTTCAATGCCTACAAAATTGTTACACACAAAATTCCGTAAACAGATTTAATAGGATTATCTTTAGTAAAAACGCATTTGACCAAAAAAAATTATTTTTTCAAAATATTAATTATTATTAACCTTTATTCTGAAAGAAACAAGGCTCCTCATTACTACGCTCGCTGTGTTCAACGTGCGTCGGGTTAATTATGAATAAGTCCCGTTCAAAATCCCTAAATAAATCTTAAATTAAAAAAAAAGACGGGTTGCACTCCGGGAGTGCCGGCAGAAGTGAAAACTTGATTATTAACGTTCAGCATGTTTGATATTTTGGAATGGTATCCGTCTTACGCATGGAATATAAGGGCTTAAAAAAAATACATCCGTCTTACGCTTTTTCGGTCAGGCCACGTGTCCTGACGCAAGTTTAAAATTTTATACCCAACGCCGCTAAAGAAGTTTTCACTTCAAAAAAACATCTCACACTTAATGCAGAAAAATTTGGAGGTATCTTAATAAAAACTTACATAGAACAAACCAAAGCCAGTAAGAAGAACAATTGCATGGTCCTCCACAATAAGGGCGGAGTGAATAGAGGGGACGCTTGAGTAGTGAAGGAACTGCAGAACGATTTGTTTTGTATGTTAGAGGACAGGTGGAGGGATTTTACCTGATAAGAAGATAATGTTGGAAGTAAATATTAGTGAAATCTTAAAAGCACATAGCATGCTTAATTATAACAGTCTAATTAGAAATTAACTTCAGTTCAAGAAGGTGAAAATAACTTCTTATTTAGTGCACTCGTAGTTTTTTACTTGAAACTTGAAAAGCATGCAAAATATGGATTAGATCATTAGAGTTGTAAGTGAAATTCAAATCATAAAACTATTTCAGACATTACTTAACTTTCATTTTCTGAACTATTAAATAACCATTGCATTTTTAAATCAAAATATTATTAATTTTAAATCGCACATTATCATATTTTCATAAACTGTATTTATTTTTCGTCTTAAAATTTCCAAAAAGTCACTCACCGGAAAATTTACTTCATCGCCGCCATTAAAAACAAATATTTTCTTTAGCACATTCATTGCTTCATCCCCGCTTTTTTCAGCCAAGAATTTAGGACTCTCATAGAGAAAACACAAAAATAATGCTCCTAATCCTAGTGGAGTTGCTAATAAAAAGGTATAGAACCTCCAGGAATTGAAAATTATAGGCAAGGAGAATAATTGATAGGCGAATGTTAATGGTAGAATGAAATAGGCCAGACCTGGAAACAAATTTTTAGTTGTAAGAATAGGTTTGGATTGAAAAGTTAACATGGTTTGGACAAAAATCATTAGTAGATGTTTGGTTTCGGAATTATTTAACAATTTTGAAAGCATGGTTGTTTTGTTTTGTTTATGGTAACTGATAATTTTATGCAATTAAAAAATGAGAAATTGACATCAACTAGCCGTGCCCTCCGGTTATACCCACAGTGCTCTGCTCCTGTTGGTATTAACGTGATGTTATAGGTATAGCTTATAGCTTTCCTCGATAAATAGGCTATCTAACACCGAAATAATTTTTCAAATCGGACCAGTAGATCCTGAGATTGAGCGCGTTCAAACAAACTCTGCAGCTTTATAATATTAGTACCTATAGATAGTATAGATGAATAAGTGCTTGAATTATCACCTTAAATTAATTTAATTAATTATTGTACATTAGGTACTAAACTTCCAAATATATTAGAATTTTGGAAATATCCATAATAAGCTGAAAGATTAACATAATAATATTATTACGCTTATCTTTTCCGGGAATAACTTCTGAAAAGATAACCAAATAAAAAAAAACTCACCAAAAGATATAACTTCTGCTCCTAAATTCATGGACACCATTATGAATATAAATTGATTCCGATTTTTGGTTCTAGTACTCTCTCCAAGATATGTTATAATAATTGTTTGGGATGCCATCAAACTGGAAAAGTAATTTCTATATCAATACTAGCGGTCCGCCCCGGCTTCGCCCGTGGTACCTATATGTTTAAACTATCCTATCTCTCAAGTTGGATTGAACTGCAGATGGTGTGCGAATTTTATAATAATCGGTTAAGTGGTTTAGGAGTCCATTGAGGACAAACATTGTGACACGAGATTTAAATATATTAAGATTAGATCCTGTAGATAATTGAATCTCAAGGAACAGTGGGAAAATGTTAGGTCGTAGAAGTATAGGTCGTCTAGCACCATGACTTTCTCACAATGGAAACAAGACTGCTTTAAGACTTCATGATAACCCAAGAACACTTACTAAGAACTTCAAATTTAACATTCATAATTATTTTTCAGGTTTTAAATTATAAAAAAATACAAGTCTTACAAGCTGGAGCAAATGATCTTGGTTACAAGCATCATTTCCCATGATATAGCGAAGCTGGTGAGAGCCCCAAAGATAAAGCCAACTGAAGTAGACACGAGTAAAGCTTGTCGCCTACCGCGAGTGTCTGCGTAATAACCCCAGAAGTACGCAAAGAGGAGACCTGGAAACATTTATTTGAAACTTTAAAGAAGGTTTCAGACAACTTTGAATTTGAAATTTACAAAATGACTATAAGACACTGAATATTAAATCTCAAATTCTGCTGCGGTAAAATAGGTCACTCCAATGTAACTAACGTTAGTATAGAATACTTACTTTAAAACTTCAGTTGCAAATCAACATACCTTTACTTTTTTATAAACTGGCCATAAGTATCTGTCAGATAAAGTAATCAATTTATAATTCTCCTGGTCGAATTAAAGCAAAAATATGTGCAATGCATAAAGCAGTTAGACGTTAACTTGTTAAATCTAAAACCGGCTACTCACCTACCTGCAGCAGGGCCAATATAAGAATTGCACCCTTAATTGGCTCCTTAATTGCGATGTGTATAGGCAAGCAGGGGAAATTTAAAGAACAGTTGAAATTGCTCCGACCGCCGTGCAACCTAGATTGTTCCAATATTGCCCCTTCGGCAGGTACGTGAGGTGCTGGCTTAAAATAATAGATCAATATTATATAGACAGAATAGATATTCTTTACCAGTAAAAGGCGATCCAACAAGCAATCCCGTCTGACCAATTGTAAGTTTCAAATCACAACTGGCAGCAGCCACTACTACCCCAAAACCAAACATGTCCATCGCTACAGCTACTGATATTATACAACATGTTACAAGTACTAAGTAATTGTATCTGCCGTGACCTGAAATTGGTGGAAATATAGTTATAATTAATATGGTTCAATTTGGTGTGGGTATTATACAGGATGTAAGTACGAGGAAGATTTCGTTAGGAGATAGTTAAATAAATAATAATATATCATATTCTGAAGGATATATTGCCACAATGTGTGCGATAAGTAGAAACAATAACCCTGCTTTTATTTGTAAGCTATCAAAGCGAATCCTTCAATGGTTAACAACAATATTCCATCCATAGAACGAAATATACGTTTCAGAAGTATATGTTCCAGAACATATACTTCTGAAACGTATATTTCGTTCCAATATTCGTTTCAGAACTGTTTACTAGTTATTGTATGTGTCTGATTCTAACAAACAAATAAATATTTCTTATTCTTTCCAGATTGAATCAGATGATTAGATAATTACACAGATAATACAGAACACTGAACCTTACCAGCCAACTCGAATGCCTCTTCGTAACTCCAAGACCCATTTCCTCCATCATTGTCACCGTTAAAATTGGCCATTTTAAAACAAAAATCAAGACATTATCACACTACCGTAAGTGAGGTTAAAATGTCGGTTTTAGCATCCATAATTCCTTTGTAAATATAACGCTATCTATTAAGTAATATGTATTTAATTGTAGTATTGTATTCGCGTGCAGAAAATGAGCATGGTATGATGAGATTTTGATCTATATCATAAATTGATAATTTTAGGAATACCTAATGAGGAACCAGGTTGTGTATGAACCTCATTTTAACTACTAATCATGTTCGTTCATCAATTTGTAGTGGCATCATAGTATGGAAGCATTATAATTCATTTACAATTCTATATCTGCTTAAAATTGATATAAGTAAATGAAGCAATGTTCACTCGACACTTCACAAAAGAGATTTATTTACACCATGAGTTCTTATCTTATGAAAAACATAGTAGAAGAAAAAAACCAACGCTATCAATGAAAACATAAAGAAAATACTCGCTACCTAGAGACAATTTAACACTACTATAACTCATACGTAGATAAGGCACTTATCATAATATTTTAAATGCTGAAGTCTATGAACTTGAGATGTAATCATGGAAAAAATTATATTTACATTTCACTGTTTGCATGAACTTCGGAATATGCTAGATAATATTTGATGAAAATTTTACTTTAAGATAAAAATTAGTATATTCTGATATAATCGAAAATTTTGACGTTGAATGAATAAATGAAAACGCTTTAGTGTACACCATTACAAATAGGAAAAAGATAAACATATAGGTACAAAAGAGAGACATGCACAAATGGCCGCCTGAAGGCTTTAGTAGCCATCTCTTCCAGGCAAATTGACAAATTGACGTTGATAGGTACTTATCGAATAAGATGTTAGATGAAAATTGTGTGATAAAGTAAATATTGATTTAACGTTTTTGTTTATCTGACTTGATTGTAGGTCTCGATATGCTATGCTGTTGCAGAAACATTGTTTATCAATCCTTTGTAAACAAACACACGTATTGCAAGCGTTATACATAAGTAGTTATACATAATATTATATTCATCCATGCATTCATCATTCAAATGGAAATAATTTTAGTAACAAACGTCACATTTATCCATATAAAAATTAAAATACATAATTGGTTTATTAATACCTACTTCTATTTATGAGATATATTACTTTAGAAGCTAAACTTATTCTTAGGTACTACAAGATTATGATGAATTCTTTAACAAATTTACATAAAAGAAATCAAATAGGACCTAGTAACTAATACCTGTAATCTATCTATACTAATATTATAAAGAGGAAAAGTTTGTAAGTATGTATGTAAGTATGTATGTATGTATGTATGGTTTTCACGCAAAAACTACTGGACCGATTTCAAAAATTCTTTCACCATTAGAAAGCTGCATCTTTACTGAGCAACATAGGCTATATTGCATTTTCAAAAAAATTAGAGATCCTTACCAAAAATGCAATAATGTAACCCAAGGTGTAAAAAAATCCTCAATAAAACTTCTGTCATCGCGTGCGCTGCGGAATCTATTGAAGATAGAACAAAAAAATGTTCTACGGTATTATAGAATGGATCAATATCTACAAGAAAGTCCGCGATACCATATGTCCATCTTCAGTAGTTATGTTACTACAACAACTTTTTTACGTTTTCAAAGTAAATAGAAGTGCCAACAGTAATCAAACCATGTTATCCATACACATATATTAATCCTTATCCCATTAAATGATGTTTTATTATAGACTGTTTCAATACCAGCAAAATACTTTTTAAATGAAAAGAATTGGATATTCCATTCAAAAGATATAACGAATTTTTAAAAGTGTCAATCTACAGAAAATAGTAGGTATACTGTTCGAGCAGGCCGTAGTGCGGGGGTCACGGAGGAATTCTACCAATATGCGTCTTGACGGAACACAGTGGGGTTTTGGTCGGTAGGAATCCGACATAACCCACGGCCCCTCCCCCGGAGGCCGTGGGTATCTATGAAAGATTTCCCCACTAAAACAAAAAAAAAGGCCTTAGTGCGGGACGGGGTAAAGGTGATTTTCATGTGATTAAAAATTAAACCTATAGTCCGACCTATAGTAGACTTTTCACTGTAACGATATCGCTATCTATGCGTGTGAAACCGCAGGGCATTGCTAGTATTATAATAATCCTAGATAAGTGTGCAATCTATGAGCGCATAATAAATAAATCAAATACTATCTTAGGACAGACCATTTGACCTACTTTTCTCACTGTATCTATTATTATTAGACCTTTTGTGACAACTAGACGGGACATTGTAAATAAGCAGTTCCTATTCAACACTCCTTTATCAAAGAATATTTATAACGTAGATATGTCGCAAGCAAATTGTACAATTTCCTCTGTTTACAAACGGCGTCTGTCACTTTACAAACGCTAGGCATTTTGTTATATGTCATTTTGAGAATGCGTAATCAGAAAATTTTTGGTTTGGATAAGGGGGTGGGTTAGGTTCTTGTTTTTAAAACTATACAGAAATAGGAACCCCGCGAAGCGAAGCTCCATCAGTTTGCAAATTCATTCGCAAATAATTAAGACAATTGAATAAGTTTGCCGTTACATTTAATACTAATTTTATAATACTATATTATATGTATAGACAAGTTGATCAGTCCGTTTGGTTGATAAAATGAGCTTGATAAAATCCAGACCATATTTATCACGACTATCATTAGAATCGGAATATGAATGAAAAATATTACAAATTGCGCGGGAATATCCTTCTTATCAACGCCCATGCCCACAAAGTCACGGACAGAGCTAGTATGTATGTTAGAAACTATAAAACCTTAAAGATAACACAATAAAAAGAATTAGCTGTAAAAATATATAACTCTATTATACGTGGGTATTATCACATCCTGATTCTATAATGTATTGCTATAATCAAATTTATTATCATATTTATATCAATTATATCATTTATTACCCTACTACGTAATTTAAAATGATGAAATGTTTAATTGCTCTTGTCATGTCTTCTTTTAAAGTTGAGAAGATTATTTGATCAAACTTATAATTTATTTTTTCAACCAAGTCTCATAAAAAAACACTACTGAGCCAACAAACAATACAACAGCTAACGATTCCAAAGGCAGCGACTTTACTAGAAAATTATTTTGTACAGTACCGTATCTGCAGAATTAATCTCTGGCTATAGTGTAGTAGAAATCAATGGCTATTCTCTTCCTACTTCAATACAAGTCATATATTGGATATCACGGTCAATGCAACCGGCTAAACAATTATTTATATTACATCCGATTTATTCGCTGAATTAATCGAGTTATAAATAGAAATTGTCGATCTATCAACTTTTATGTTTAAAATGACGGAAAATTGTCTTGGAAGAAAAATTAAGCTGTTACTATACAAGATATTATATTATTGCCGATATATCAATCTCTTCGTGCTGTCTGAATTTATTTATTTTTAAAAAGGATGACCATATAGAGACAGTAATAAATAATCCCTGGAAATTACAAAACTAAAAAATACATACATTTGTTTTCAATGCTTAATAATATACGAGTTTGAATACTATACAGGGTGACTGGTAATTCGAGGTGATCCTTCAAAGGGGTTATACTAGGGGTCATTTACAACAAATTAAGTCCTGTTAACCAGGGGTCAAAAATGGATGGTTATTGAGCTATGACCCTGTTCTTTTTGAGGTGATGCAAGTTTTTTTTTTTGTTAAACTGATCGCTCATTCTTTGGCTTTCAAAAAAATATCGATTGAATGTTAACAGTGTAGTAGTATTTTCATAATTAATTGCTTTTGGTAAAAAGGCAGAAAATTTTCATATCAAAATCCGTCATACCATCCATTTTTGACCCCTGGCTAACTGGACTTAATTTGTTGCAAATGACCTCTAGTATAACCCCTTTGAAGGATCACGTCGAACTACCAGTCACCCTGTATATATTATAAGACCATTTAGTTCAATAAGAACGAAGATAAGTTTTCGGCGCGTTATAAGACCCTGCCCTATTATGACTCTAACAAAATCTAGGCCCAGATTTATTAATTATGACGTCAATAGATACCCTTATCACCAGACTAAACAGCTAAAAGGGCAATTCTTAGAAACGAAATATCAAAACATAATATACGTTCAAAATCTAATCGGTACTTAGTTTAATTAATTATTATTTTTCTGTATGATGAACGCAAACACAATCATGTTCATTATAAATACGTTAACACGCTTGTTTATTTTAAACTAGCTTACCGCCCGCGGCTTCGCCCGCTTTGTCTAATCAAATAAATTATATGCTCAAACCTTCCTCTTGAATCACTCGTTCTATTAAAAAAAACCACATCAAAATCCGTTGCGTAGTTTTAAAGATAGGGACATAGGGACAGAGTAAGCGACTTTGTTTTATACTCTCGTAACTCTTCTGTTCAACCGGCACTGACGCGGACGCCGACGCGGACGCCGACGCGGACATTGTTAAATTGATCAAAACAAAGTTATAATTTTTATAGCTATCAAATTTTATGAATCATTTCCATTTTCCACGTAAACCGAACACAAGTGAAATTATTGATACGGCTAATATAATACGATTATTTGCTAATCCCCGTAGATTGCGTGCAAGTAATCGTCATAATGAGATCATATACACTTGACCGGTGTTGGATTAATTGACTTATCGGGCTTTTATCAACGTCTTTATACGTAACTAGCCAATACAGACGACTTCGTCTGCTCCCAGAAGTAGTATTTTTCTCTCTATTGTTATTTTTTTTATTACTGCTCCGCTACTACGTAATAATATATGCCTTCCTCGTTATGTGGCCTATCTAACTAGAATTTTTTTTATTCTAACCAATGGTTTCTACCACTACAAATGAAACAATTTTATGACCAACGAATAATGTTCATAAAATTATAGAGATAAATTCCTACAAACACTGAAAAAACTTAGGTAATTTTTGATCAAATCTTTCGTGATTGACTTAAAGATAATAGATTCATCTTAAAGGCATGCTGTTAAATCAATACGATAGGGGCTATGAAAACGCACCTAGTGTGTGGTTGTATACTTAAATATTTTTAGTATTATATATATTTAAAAAAGATGGTGTACTTATCTGAAATAGGCGATTTGCTTTTATTGCAAGTCATTAATTAAAATACTCATGATGAAAAACAAAAACTTTTTATTCCAATACTAATTCGCTGAAGCAGTTTTTATACAGAAGAGCCAGTAATATGCTTTTATAATCATATCAGTTTTTACAGTTTTAATGTGAAGATGACAGAGCATGCAAGGGGGCAGGATGGGCCACCTGATGTTAAGTGGTCACTCAATATAAACACTTGTAGCGGTGGTGTTACAGGTGCTTTGCTTCACACACGATAATAAGAGTCAACAATCAGCATAAACAAAATAAAAATTAAAAGAAATAACCTCTATACCATTTATATTGCAAAATCGGTCAATAACATAACTTGAAAATTTTATACCGTATCTATCGCAGACGATCATAGATATATTTGGCATTGATATAGATAGTAATTAATAATTATATATCTAATTTAAAAAGAAAAGAAGCCAGAGTATATATGTTAATTCAGCTTATATACAGGGTGTCCCACTGTTGGTATACTAAGCTCAAAGGAGGTTATAGTTTTGCATAAGCTGAGTACGTAAAAAATACTTAAAAAATTCCAGACGCATTTTTTTTTCAAATAGATGAAATCTTAAAACTCTATGTGTACACCCATAGCAAGCAACCCGCCCATTTTTGCCACTAGAACGTGAGCTATCGTTTAAGATTATGTTTTCATAGACAAAATGCTCACATTAGAGAAGCGGTATATGACGGCTGCGCGAAGCTAGAGAAGAAAACATGGATTTTCAGGAAAAAAATATCAAAAAAAATTTAACGTAATTTTGTTGTTTATGTATTTTTTACGTGATCAGTATATGCAAAACTACAAGTTCCTTCGCGCTTAGTATACCAATAGTGTGACACCCTGTATATTATAGAGATAATTAAAATAATTACTTTATTGCAATCGATATTTTATCTGATAATAGGTATAATAAAAAGTGATAAATGTAAGCACACCGGTCGAATCCGCTTCCATACAAAAATTACGTTAATATATTGATCGAGCATTAAATACCTATAAAAGAATTATACCTAAACGTTATAAATCAAAATTTATCAATATTAAGTGCAGGCATAAAATATGCCGGCTATCATGTTTTGGTCACGTGCATTTATTTATTTTTTAATTTTCAACAGGTCAGAACTATTTTCCATTTTCAAATCAGGTGTCTCATTAAACCAAACCTAATTTGAAAAACTTCAAACATATCCTTATATTGCATTTAATGTTACAACTTACAAGACGAAAAAATATATAATGAAGAAATGACATAGATAAGCTTCTTTTACCTGTCCCTCTAACGCTTTCACCGATTAGGATGGAATTTGTATTGAAAATCCTCGTATATTCTGGCTCCAACAAATATGTATATATTTTTTTAAATCAATCCCTAGTAGCTTAAAATAGGGGATTAAAGTTTTTATCTGATTCTTCAAACAATTTAATTAACATCATACATATATCAAAAATATATTTTGTATTAATTGATGCATGCCATATCCTTTGACGTGTTAATAGATATCACGGAAAACATTTTGCAAATAATTTATATTTAACTTGTGATAAAATATGGGATAATTACCTGTGATTATAATCATGATTGATTTAATAATATGACATGATACGTGGTGCAACGATTTATGTGAAGGGACCAGTCAGTATATAACTCAGAATAGATATATAGGTAGCTAACTAGTGGTCCGCCCCGGCTTCGCCCGTGGTACATATTTAGTATCCTATGTCCTTCTCTTGGTTCTAAACTACCTCTCTGTCAATTTTCAGCTAAATCTAGCTAAAGCTAAATCTTTTCTTGAGTTATAAGTGAAGTAACTAACACGACTTTCTTTTATATAAGTATATGTATAGATATAGATATATAACTAGTTTACTGCAATTTAAAGATAACAAAAACTTAATCTTAAAAGAATTAAAATATTATCCCAAAATGATTTTTAGATTGATTGATAAAGTAATATAGTTATGACTACTTCGTACTTACATTCAATAATTGATGATGCCTTATGAAACAAAAGAACATTAAACTGATTAAACACTATAAATAATTATACGTTTTTAAACTAATGTAGTATTATTAATTTCTAAATATTATTTCGTGACTAGTTTTCTGTCACTACACATTACACACAAATATTGTTCACTGATAAAAAAATTCAAACAATAATTTTATCGTTCTCCCTTCCCGCCATAACCCGTTCTTAACTTTTTAATATTTTTTTCTAACCAGCCAGCTCAAAATTATTCATTGTACATATTGAGAATAATGAATCTAGGTATGATTAAAATAATTTGTTAAATTAAATTTATCGTGGGTTTTGTATATAATAATTAAAATAAAAAATAAATATCACGATTTATATTGTATTCAAATACATAATTGAATAAAATGTATGGTCATAAACCGTAAATCACAATGTGAACAGATACAGTAACATAGGTACATTTTATACAAATCAATTATTATTTAATTTATCAGAAAGTACGCTTGTGATACCTAAATATTAAATACCTACATAAAAAAAGCATTTTAAAATATACTTTAACCAATTTGGTAATTTTAATAAATTACCTCGTGTCGGTGTTGCCAGCTTCCTCTGAGGAATTTTTATTAGAAAATTAGATGACCTGCGCGGCGCACTCAATGAGGTTTTGACACATACACGGCAAGAATGGCGTACTTTTTGGTAGTGTTTTTTTATTTCATTTAAATATATATTTCATTTAAATATACATTCCACATTTAAAACAGCTTAAATAAAACCGGCCAAGTGCGAGTCGGGCTCGCGCACAAAGGGTTCCGTAGCAGCAAATATAATAAATTACAGTTAAATCAACCTATCTCAAAAACTATAAGAGATACTTTGATCAAACCAAAAATCGTTGAAAGAGTTAATTAGCATGCATCACCTCTATTTTTTTTAGAATTTTATACCCCGTAGTTATAAAAATAGAGGGGGGGGGACATACTTTTTACGACTTTGAGAGCTGATATCTCAAAAACCGTTCACTTTAAGAAAAATGTTTTTTAGAAAACTTTATATCATTTTAAAAGACCTTTCCATTGATACCCCACACGGGTATGTACATCGAAAAAAAAAATTTCATCCCTCAGTTACATGTATGGGGGGCCCCACCCCCAATTCTTTTTTTTACTATTTAGTGTCATATTTTTGTAGCGGTTCATACAACACATATTCCCATCAAATTTCATCACTGTAGTACTTATAGTTTCCGAGTAAATCGGCTGTGACAGACGGACAGACGGACAGACGGACAGACGGACATGACGAAACTATAAGGGTTCCGTTTTTGCCATTTTGGCTACGGAACCCTAAAAATGGTCATAGATAATAATTTAACCAATATGTTTCTATGAATTTTTTTCTTTGCTTTTTTAATTTGTTGTAGGTCTAATAAAAAAAAAAAATAAAGACAGAATTCTAAAATTAAAAATATAGTACGGAATTTTTAAACCTTAACGCTACTCAAGTTAATAGGAATATTATAAAATTTTAGTGGCCGGTAATAACAATGATTACCACAAAGTGTGCCGGACGGAAAATTAAAAAAGAAATAACTTTATAATTGAATTTTAATTGGTAGAAGGCGTTGTGTACATAGTGTTATATTGAAAATTATTGTCGGAAAAGTGAACCGAATTCCTGTGAGTTTTTTATCTTATGTGTTATTAATTATGAATATTCAATACAGTTATAAAAGGTCGTATAAGAGCACGCTGACCGATAATAATTTTACGATAGGTACATGACAAAAATATGTACATTGTACTACATATAAGGAAGAAAAATTTTCTGATTAGACTCATTATTGAATTTAAGTATAAACTATTACATAATTAATATATTAAATTGTGTCTAGCCGTTAAGTCCATTGTGTAACTATGACGTATTTTTTCTTGATAGACGGTAATGCTTTTTATGACGATACTGATACATTTAATTTAATGATAACAAATATAAATAAATATATAACTACAGAACCTATATGTCAATAATATAATGTGGATGAGTAGCTTTTTTCTATATATTTAATCAATTCCTGATTTATCATGCGATTGATTGATTACTTTGATTTTGTAAAGTGCATGTTATTGTTATCTGAGTAATATTTTTAAATGAGTTAAGTAATATTTGTAATACTAATAATATGAAGTCGGTTAATAAAAGACACATTTCTCTATATAAAGTATGCACATCCCAATATCGCACACGCACTATTTAATCGAGTGTCTGAAAAATTATATGCTTTGAATTAAAATAAAAAATGTATTTCTTTTGTTCTTCTTTCGCTACAGCTAAAGCATTATGAGATTTTCTTGAATTCTTAATAAGCAAAACAATTAAATAGTATATTTAAAGTTCTAGATATTTAACGAAGTTTTTAACACGATTAGATATGAAACTAAGTGACCAATCACAATGACATATCAAACTGTAATACGGAAATCTGTTTTGTTTAGGATTTTGCTTTTGAAAGTGTGCATTTTGTTCGTAGAGGCTATTTGTAAATTATTACTATTCTTTTAGGATTCAATTTCATTCTCTTTGCCATATTCCTACTAACATTATAAAAATAATGCGAAAGTAACTCTGTCTGTCTGTTACGCTTTCCCACTTAAACCTCTCAATCGATTTTGATGAAATTTGGCACAGACAATCTTTAGACCCTGAGAAAGAACATAGGCTACTTTTTATCAAAACACCACGCGGGCGAAGCTGCGGACGGAAACTAGTAACTTATAAAGCTTATTTTTCGTCGATAAAATGAGCCTCGAATTTATAAGGATTTATTATTTTTAGTATCAAACAATCACAGACCACAGTAGTCCTCTAATTAATACCTATACATACTGTATGTGTATTTATCGATTAAGTTTCATTAACTTTTCGTATTTATTTCTTTTAATTATTATCTTATCATTTATTTAATTATAAAGTAATATAATCACATTGAGATAAACATCTCAAAATTTTTGCGAAATCAAGAACTTTAATTGTATATTTACCTCTATATTCGTCATTTCATCAATAGATATCTATCAAAATCAAAATAAAATGTTTTTCATTTCCGTTGATAATTTCTCTGACTCAATCCAGCAGGTATCCCGATATTATATTACTTCCTATTTTTATTGGTTCTTTATGTTAAATATTTGCATTTTTTTCTCTCTTTAAAAGTGCAAAAAATAAATAGACTGTATTGAGCTCTATAAGATGCAAAAAAATCTATTACAATAATTCCTATGCTTCATAATGGTGTGTTTTGAGAGAAGATTCGTTTTCGGCTTGAGATAAGTGCCATTACGATTTTGAAAATGAAATATATATAATAGGTAAAATAATTTATTTTTATAGCAGTTAGGAATTTTTGATAAAAAAATCTACATTAAGGAATATTTTGTAAGATTACCAAAGATAAGTACTAAAAACAAATTGGTGATGAGTGGAACAAAGCCACATAAATAAATTTATTGTCTTTGATTATATCTATAAAATAATTATTTATTACAATCATAAATACATAAATAACATAAATGACCATCGTAAAGAAAGTAACACCAAAAAAAATTATATCTCTGAAACTTGCTTATCGAACTGTGCGTCCGTGTGTCACGGTATTGTAGAGTATTCGCCAGTGCAGTATGGACTGACGTGTGATCTCTAAGATATATATATAAAAATATATGTATATAAACATATTAGACACGCGTATAACGATAGTTGTTGTGCGAATTTTGGCGGGAAAGGTGGTTTTCGTTTAGGAATTAAGGACTATAGGGATTCAAAATGTGGTCGGCGTTTGTGATTCTGTTTATCTGTTTCGTCGGTAAGTTTTTTCGTGGTGGATTTATTAAATTGGTCAACGAATTAATTGAGTGATTATTTTAATTAAATATTAAGTATGTGGAATACATCGGTCGTTTGAGGTGTTTTATTTTAATTGTATCGTAAAATTATTTTAATCCTTTTTAAATATTTAAACATAAAGCTTAGCTTTTAGAATACTAAAATATGAAAGCCGCCCAAATAATTTTGAGACATTTTAATACTGAATCGGTTTACAATAAATAAATCGAAACCAATAAATTGAAAATATATCAGTTACTTATGCTATTTTTCCAAAACATTAGGTTTTTTCTAATGAAAGGCAAATATTTTTTAAAGTTTTTATGTACCTTTAAACTCAATGTTTCCCTCGAATTAAATCTGTTTTATAACTCAAAAATAAGAACAATTACTTACCTAATTTAAACTAAATACCTACATTAATATTATTACAGTGTTTCAGTTCGTTTCGTTAAAAAACAAAAGAAAGTGTTCAGCAAAGTAACCATCATAAATGTATTTTTAATGATTTTCTCTATATATATAACTAGCTTTCCGCCCGCGGCTTCTCCCGCGTTTTCAGAGAAAAACCCGTTCCCGTAGGATTTCCGGGATAAAACCTATCCTATGTCCTTTCTCGGGTATCAAAATATATCTATAGGGTCAACCGGGGCAAATGCAACTATGGGGCTATGGCAACTAGTTATCATAACTAATTTATTAGAGTTGTTGTAATATATCGCCACCTATGATTCAATAACTCAACGACTAATAAAATATCTTACAAGTAATAGATGGTGCCACTACGATGAAAACTATTTGATTGATAGGCCATTTTGTCAAACCGCTATTTTGAAGTTGGTGTGCGTAAAAACAGGTGTCGAGTTTTACAGACAAAAAAATTGTTTAGGAGTGATTTTTTGCAGGTGTTTTTGATTGGACACGATTATCACAAGCCGTTAAGCATATTTCATTTATATTTTTAATGCGTTAGTTGACTCTATTTTGTGTTATTGATGCAGTTACAATTGCCTCATGAAAATTTCACTGTGGGGTTATTGCAACTGTGAGGTTAGTTACAATAGCCCCTTATATTTTTGTATGAAACTAAAAACACTAGTGATGTGACAGTGTCGATATTTTTAATATGTATCCTTCTTGGTAGTCACAATATACTTTCTTTATGATTAATTAAAGAAGAACCATCGATTATTTCTTCGATATTATACCCAGAGACGGGTTCATAAGTAAAATTAAAATTAGATAAAGCGTGGTTAAAGACTATAAGTAACTAAAAACGATAGGTAGGATAGTTCTGTGATTGTTCAAGTAATTTTAGTTAACGGTTGATTAACTAATAAACGTATTTTGTTTGGTTTACGTTTTTAACAATATTTAACACAAAGAATATTATTTGTTCTGACCAAAAACTAAAATTGACTTAGTAGGTAGTACACTGTAATTTTTTTTTGTTGCGATTTAAAGTGGTAAATCAAAGCAGGTACATGAGATTTTCCTCTAAATAATGCGGCGCCATCTACGATCGCAACGTTATTGTATAGATAACGTTATGGTATATATATATAGAATAATAAAAATATATCGATGAATAAGTTTTTTGCATTCCCCACACTAATTCTCTAACAAATAGTTGCATTTGCCCCACATTTAGAAAAATAAGATTTTTCCTGAAAACTCGTCCTTGCTACACGGTAATCCAGTTCAAAATCCTATGAATAACATGAAATCTCATAAATATATTCTATATTCGTTGTTTTATATGAAATAGAAGAAGAGCTATGGCAGTTAGTTGCATTTACCCCCGACTAGGGGTTAATGTAACTTTTTCTACCAATTTTAGGAAATATTCTCACTACCAGTTATTTATAAGACTACTGTATTGCTTGATTGGTTTAAAATAATCTTGAATAAATACAAAAAACAATAAATGGGTCAAATAAATGACCAAATATAAAAGGAGATAACTGCAACCGATCAAACTTGAAACTTGTTATTTTTTAGTTGCATTTGCCCCGGTTGACCCTACCAAATTTCATGCAAATTGGTTCAGTAGTTCAGGCGTGATTGAGTAACAGACAGACAGACAGAGTTACTTTCGCATTTATAATATTAGTATGGATTGTGAAGTAGCTAGGTACTAGATTAAGTACATATTATAGCTAAAAGAAAATATTCCTACAAATCGAGAGCATCTAAGCAAATCTGCATTAACGGCAACAAGAAATTAGCTCAATTGGTACTGAACCCATGACCTTGTAGAGCCTATCATTTTGATAATTGATACGAAAGCTACGGCATTGATAACGGTCACGTTCAAAGACTTGCATTCATTATGCAACGATTATGGACGATTAAATTAATCTTTCTATACTATATAGTCATCCTGGTTCTGCTCGGGTTAACCTGGTAAAAAAATATATAGGTGAGGACTAATGTAACTATACTGGCGAAATAGATAATTAAGTTCAAAGTTTAAGTAACAAAGAAAAAAGTTCCTTTTCTTTTATAATGTACATTAATTATTTATAAAGTATCAAATGTGAGCATGAAATAAATATTAAAGACAATAATACCTCAATTACCTGTATTTCCACGTTTAAATATTAAACATTAGTACCTATTTAGGTACCTTATTTTATTTTTTATCAAAAATTAAATAAAAAAACTTTCAGAAGGATATTCAATTTAATTAATTTTTATCACTGTAGGAATTATTTGTAGGCAATATTCGTTGAAAACCGTGCAAAATTAAAATGGTAATAAGAAACGTTAATACCATAACAAATCTATTGAATACTAAATAAATTTTACTTCTTATTAAATACTAGCTGAAGCCCGCGGCTGCACTCGCATAAGCTAAAGAAGGGTAATGACTTCAATAGGTATATGTATCTCTCTTTTAGACTCGAACTTTTTTTCGTGAAAGATTAACATCGGAATAGATTGTTTTTGAAGATGGACAGATAAAAGTAATTAAAATTCCCGATATTTTAAAATATTATATTATCATGTTGATTTTTGACGTGAGTGTAGAACTCCAATTATCCGAATTAATGGGGACCGGGACCCATTCGGATAATCAAATATTCGGATAATCGGATTAAAAAAAAAAATTGCCATTGGAGAGAATAAAAGCTATTTTTTATTGAATTAAATGAAAGAAACATGAAATTTTCACATGTTTTAAATATTTTTGCAATCATTTTTCTTATTTCCTCTAGTGACAACGCATCTTTATCATCATCATCCTCTCCATATTCTTGTTAGGGGAAGAATAATAGCGCACTTAGACTTTTTTTGGACAATTTTTTGTGATTCGGATAATCGGCGATTCGGATAGTCAGAGTTCGGATAATTGGAGTTCTACTCACGTGACAACGTCTTATAATTCGATAAAGCCGGCTGCACGCACGAAAAAACATGACTCATGCGGCGTTACATCGCTCTGAGGCGTTCCATGTAAGGCTTGAAGTGCGAGCGAGAGCGCGGAACGAACGACAAAGAAGCACAATCGGACGTTGTCACGTTCAACTATCGTCAGTAAACAGACTTTACAGACATCCAATTTTTTTCATATTTTATCAGTTAAACCTTTATTTGAATTATAGTTTTGTAAAATTGTTCTTCAATTAAAACTATATAAAAATGGAAGTATCTACATTCTGCTAATACTAAACAATATTTATAAATCTAAGGGATTGGTTGGAAGGGATTACCAGGTAACTCATTAAGAAAATGATGAAAAAATGTAATACCATGGACCCAATAAATGTCATTTGTCCATGGTAATACTTACATTTATTTATTATCCAAAAAATATAAATATTATTGTTTAAAACTTGTCATGAGCTCAAATATTTAACCTTTAAACAAAGTGTCGGAACTACTGAAAAATTCCATTCATATCATTTATTTGAACATCCAGATAATAATTTTATATATTACCTATTACCAAAACTGTTAAATAGAATACGAATAAAACCAATAATTAAATATTTTAAATCTAATAATTACTTTTATTTGATTAATTAATATATGCTCGCTATATCAAATAAACAAACTGAAAAATGTTACATAATATATCATAATATTATACTTACTCAAATTTTGTACCTTTAATCTATAAGTATTTAAAATAGAAATACTATTGTTAAAAAAATAACATCCGCAGGACGACACAAGGAAATTCATCGATAACCCAAAGGATTTTATTGTTAAAATATTTTTTTAAATAAAAAGTACCTAAAGAAGCAATAGCTAACTCAAACAACCTAACTTTATGCTGCATAATACCAAATAACAAAAAAAATGTATACATCCTTTACTCATCCAGATATTCAGTTATGTATTAAAAATTAATATACATAGATACGGCTTCACAAGGCTTCGTATTCATTTCTTGGAGGAAGCCAGGCTTATGAATAAATTATGTGGGCTTTCTTTGGACAGCTTTTGTTCGAGCTGAGAACAAAGGCTAAATTAGGTCGGCTTCACAATTCTGTTGTGATGCAGGAGAGGTGTTGAGATCGATATATTATTATAGCAAAACATAAGGGGAGAAGATTTTCTTTATACGGAGAATAATTTTGGCTAAATTACTCAATATAAATTAAATTGAATTTTATTTTTTTGATTTTATGGCATACAAATGCCGAATCGGTCAGGCGTCCGCCCCGCATTGGCGTGAAAGACGCGGGCTCGAATTTTTTCTATTCTTTATAAATTTATAAAAATTAAATTATTTAGGTACCTAATAAAAAGAAGTTCAACAGCTATCAATAATTCTGCAAAGTGCATTTAAGGTGCATAATTTATTGTGACAAGTACCTATTATAGAAAATTACCACTATGTTTGCTGCTACATTCTTGCATTGTATATTTTGTAGTAACGACCGCCCATGAACGAACGATACGACCGATAAAAGTGTAACTTTCATTAATAGGAATCCGACATAACCAATCAACTAACTAGCCATTTTCCCATTGTATTGAGTGCTCTGCAATAGTAGAGCACTTGAGAGAAGAAAAGAGAACTTTTTACACACAGAAAACCTATTTATAAATAACTTCATGTTACCAAAAGCACAAGATACATTCTCTCCATGAAACGTAATTTCCTTGTTTTTAAACACACCTATTAACAAGTATTTTTATCATATCGTATAACATTTTCATAACTTCTCCTCTTGAAAAACATTATTAATATTTGTTTTTTTTTCAGGTGCGACGTATGGCGAAGAGTGGTCCTACGATTGTAAGTATATTTCTAGACATTTTTCAATCAAGTATTAACATTAAAAAACTCTAAAACTATAAACATATAAAACTGCCAGTGTGGTGTTGAAAATGCTGAATAACTGCAATTTATTCTATATTCTTATTTCTTCTTTTTTATTAGGGTTCCGTAGCCAAAATGGCAAAAACGGAACCCTTATAGTTTCGTCATGTCCGTCTGTCCGTCTGTCCGTCTGTCCGTCTGTCACAGCCGATTTACTCGGAAACTATAAGTACTACAGTGATGAAATTTGATGGGAATATGTGTTGTATGAACCGCTACAAAAATATGACACTAAATAGTAAAAAAAAGAATTGGGGGTGGGGCCCCCCATACATGTAACTGAGGGATGAAATTTTTTTTTTCGATGTACATACCCGTGTGGGGTATCAATGGAAAGGTCTTTTAAAATGATATAAAGTTTTCTAAAAAACATTTTTCTTAAAGTGAACGGTTTTTGAGATATCAGCTCTCAAAGTCGTAAAAAGTATGTCCCCCCCCCTCTATTTTTATAACTACGGGGTATAAAATTCTAAAAAAAATAGAGGTGATGCATGCTAATTAACTCTTTCAACGATTTTTGGTTTGATCAAAGTATCTCTTATAGTTTTTGAGATAGGTTGATTTAACTGTAATTTATTATATTTGCTGCTACGGAACCCTTTGTGCGCGAGCCCGACTCGCACTTGGCCGGTTTTTTTTGACTACTTAACAAGGAGCGTCAAAAGTTTCAAATGAACGTAGAAACTTGTATCGTAACATAAATAAGTTATTTCTTTGACCGCGTATCTTTAAAATTAACGTCGGACTTTCTTACAACTTTTAGAAATGTCTGTTTTAACCTTTAAAATAGAATCAAGATAGAAAACCAAAAATATTGAAAATCTTAGAAGATATAACTCTCTAGTCTGTACTGGTTAGTTTTCTTTATGATGCGTGATCATCGTTGATACATTACACTTTCTTGGAATAAATAAATTGGCTAAAAGCTTTCTTGGATTGGATATATCAATATAATATGTAAGAGGAACAGCGTGTCGAACTATGTACATACTTTATCACACGTAACTACGCAAATAAGTTAAAAGCTCCCAAGTGAGGTGTTATTCAAAGTATACGTCGAACATCTATACGTCAAAGTCATAATGTTAACCGTTTATACGTCGAACAACAACTGCTTTCAATACACGGAGTTATTTTATTTGTACATTATATTTTCTAGATATTATTCACGTATATTAAAACATTTAAATATAAGAGTTAACACTCCGTTTGAAGTTAGAGAGGTTGAAATGAGAGGTAAATCCAATTAAAGCTGCGGGCTCAAAATATAGGTCACGATGTCAACATACAATTTAGATTTGAATTACCTTCCCACTCCTTCCTGTATACGTCTTATACAAATACTAGGCTATAATCACTTCTTTATTAAACTACTTGAGCTAGGAATTACCAAAGAATAGATACTAATAATGACTTCGTATCAATCACATATTTTATTCTATTCATCGACTTCAAAAAAAGGAGGTTCTCAAGTCGACTGTATTTTCATCTTTTTGAATTGTTTGTTACCTCAGAACTTTCAACCGGGTGAATCGATCATGATGATTATTTTTTATTTGATAGCTTTTGCCTTTCGGTTCGTAGGTACCATTTTTAGTACAGTTCTGACAACTTGAAGACAGGTTACTTATATGTCTAAAAATAATTATTTTTAATAATTGTTGGTCATGTATTTATTTATTTATTTTCTCCTAATAAAGAAATTTGTTCATTTCTAGATGTAAGATACAATAATTAAAGACGGGGCTATAAGCCGCTTACGACTAATAGACTGGGGTAGAAGCCTTTGAAAATAATGAAAAGATAAAAAAAATCGCAGTCGGATGAAACCCATTAGAAAAGGAGGGGAATATGATAAAAATGTAAGGAAAAATAAATTACGGTCAATCCGAGTTCGGGAAGCGGGAGGGGGGAGCTTTTAAGAGAAAAAAATGGTTTCTCTCGATTTCCGACAAAACTACAAGTCCTATAGAAAAAAGTTCAATGGCAAAGTTGTAGGTAATTAAAAGTTCTACAACTTTTGTATTCACAATTTTTTCACATAACCTAAAAATTTAGGTGAAAAATTCAAAAAACCAAGTTTTTGGTCTTTTATTTCTATCTACTTCAAAATTTATTTTTTTTCTACGAAATTTGGTGGAAACTTACTTTATTATGTCCCAAATACACTGTAATTTATTTGATTGAAAATATTTATTTTTTCGCCTTATTTTGAATTAATACCAAAAAAACAACCTAATTTTCAATGGAAAAGTCACCCGTCAAAATATCAGCTTTTTTCAAAAACTTGGGGTGCCTTTTATTCATTGAAATCTCTACTTTCATATGGTGTAAAAAAAATAAACACCACCATAGTAAATGTTCTCAGGAAATGCATACAAACAGTCTGAAAATTAGCTTTTACTAAATCAGGCACACTTCTTGAACTCTATATCTTCTCTTGTATAGGTTTTTCGGTAATATTTCAAAAGAAAAATAATTATCTGTTCTAAGTTTAATATTTTACAGCATATTCAAAAGCAAAATGATGTCGATAAAAACATTTCAGGTAGTTCGAGAAGTGTGCCTGATTTAGTAAAAGCTAATTTTCAGACTGTTTGTATGCATTTCCTGAGAAAATTTACTATGGTGGTGTTTATTTTTTTTACACCATATGAAAGTAGAGATTTCAATGAATAAAAGGCACCCCAAGTTTTTGAAAAAAACTGATATTTTGACGGGTGACTTTTCCATTGAAAATTAGGTTGTTTTTTTGGTATTAATTCAAAATAAGGCGAAAAAATAAATATTTTCAATCAAATAAATTACAGTGTATTTGGGACATAATAAAGTAAGTTTCCACCAAATTTCGTAGAAAAAAAATAAATTTTGAAGTAGATAGAAATAAAAGACCAAAAACTTGGTTTTTTGAATTTTTCACCTAAATTTTTAGGTTATGTGAAAAAATTGTGAATACAAAAGTTGTAGAACTTTTAATTACCTACAACTTTGCCATTGAACTTTTTTCTATAGGACTTGTAGTTTTGTCGGAAATCGAGAGAAACCATTTTTTTCTCTTAAAAGCTCCCCCCTCCCGCTTCCCGAACTCGGATTGACCGTAATTTATTTTTCCTTACATTTTTATCGTATTCCCCTCCTTTTCTAATGGGTTTCATCCGACTGCGATTTTTTTTTGTTTCAAAAATTATCTACTCTAGTGTATAATAAATTAAGGTTTATTCGCTTGTGCGAGAAAGAGGGTAGCTTTTCAAATGTAACTGTATTTTATTATTATTTGCTTAGTAATGTATTACAGGCGAATGGTCATGTTCAAAATGTTGGCACACAATTAACAAACAATTTCTTAATAATTTCCTTCAATACGTATTTTCCTCTTATTTTATCAAACAAAAATCTAAATCATACATAAATATGAGCCAATAAATATAATCTTAAGAACCTTCCTTATCAAAATATTAACAATACAAAGATTCAATGTACTTTAATATAAATATTGCAAATATAATTAACCGATAGCATTATATAAAAAATGGAAATTTTAGTAAATATGAATTAGTACATCTTTATGATACTCCGATAAAAGAATTGCCTATTGCAAACTGATTTTTCTGTATGCTAAAAATAGCAAAATGTAGCCAACAATCGGCCAAATATTGACATTTCTTATTTCGATAAAAAATACAAAAACATCCGAAAGTGTTTAACTCCTAATTCTTACTAGTAGATAAGGCCTAGATTTACTTTCAGCCAAATTTTTTACTTAATCGGCACAATGAAACAAATGATTTAGCTATTTACAGCAGAAAAATTTCGAGCCATAATTTAGTTTACAATCGAAAAAGTTCAAGAAGTTTGGCTGGGTTATCCAGTTATTGAGTAACTTATTTCTCAATTTCTAGATCTGTCATAAGTCTTTCTCATAACTAAATTTACCCTCAAATATCTCAATCCCACCAGACGAAACCCGCTGGCCAGGCCAATGCAACGAAGGCAAGCGACAATCCCCCATCAACATCATGACACGCAGTGCGCTGGTGGATCACATGGGTCTGCACATCCGAGGTCCTCTAGCCTTCAGGGGTTATGGGAGTGCTAATGTGTCTGCTCTGAATAATGGTCATACTTGTAAGTTACCTGAATATGATGGTTTTTTGCTCTAAGACGTATTGCTGGTATCCCTGATATAAATATCGAAACAAAGGATATAAATAAAGAAGTTTGTAGAAAAATATTTTATCGCTTAAGTACTACTTAACTAAAGAAGAGAAGAGACAACCCCTTGATTTATGACTAACATAAATATATTATGAGATTTCTGTTCAATCACATTTTAAATTTACTTTCCTAAATATAAACTAGACCTTCTTTCAAAAGCTTTGGACAAAAACAGAGTTCTTAATTAAGTACTTTTTCAGTGAAATGGATGCTAGTAGAAGATGAACCAGCCCCATTGGTATCGGGTGGTCCTCTAAGAGGCAACTATAGCTTCTTGCAGTTTCACTTGCACTGGCTCTCGGAACACGCTATAGATGGCATGAAGTGAGTATGATTCATGAAATAATTGACAGAATCTCATCAAGGTGTCTTTTTTAATAATTGGATGTAATAGATTAAAATGTCTTAGATTTTTATTAGCTCACTTTTACTCTTTTCATAAGATACAAAAACGCAATCTTCAATATTTTATAAAATACGGATTGGTCAGTGTAGATGAACAAAATTCTGTTGTTATTCTTTGAAATTTATAGATCGTAGTACAATACAGCTTAACTTCTAATGTTTCTTTGATTTTGAATCTAGATATCCATTGGAAATCCACATGGTCCATGTCAAAACCGGACTCACTGTTGACGAGGCTCTCCAGAGACCAGATGGATTAGCGGTCCTTGCTATTCTCTGTCAGGTAACCTATTCCGTACTGTACCTATATTTTATTCATATATCAATTTGAAGAATTAAGAATTATAGAACGAATAAGATTTTCTAACTTTTTCATTTTAAGCTATTGCATAGCTTCTATCGCGGGCCTTGAGCGCGGGGACCGAATCCAGAAACCCCCCACTCCGACGGGTGCGGAGGTGTGGCTTGAAGGCATAACATGCAATAGCTTTACCGCGGCAGTCCCTGAGTGCCACACGTCTTTTTTATTTATTTGTGTATTAACATTGCGTCAATATTTTTTAAGCCCTATTTCTTTCACGTATAGTAATTTAACTTCAAATACTTTATCTAAAAATCATCAAGGATACAAAATTATCTCACAGGTCAGCAGCGGTGGTGCAAGTGAATACGCTTTGGGAGAAATCGACCGATTCTTCACTATGTTAGTTGAAAGGCACGCTCAATATCCCAACACCGCTGTTATTGACCTCACGTAAGTATTGATTAATGACTTCTTTAATATCAATACTGCAGTTCTTAAATTCAACAGCATCAGCAACGTCGTCATCGTCGTAATCATTATTAAATTTATCATAAGTAATTCGTTTCTCTACCATTATCATCATCATAAGTCATTTTTCTACCATTATCATCACTGGTTGACCCCGCACAGGTTTTCCTATTGGTTTAACCAGGGATTTACAATTTAGGTTTGTAAACAATTTTGAAAAATAAATAAATATTGTATTTGAATTTTTTGAATTTGGACTTTTATTCTTTCTTTTGGCTTCTTAAACTTGAAATTGATTGATTGTTTCTATAATTACTCAGTAAATAAAATCTCAGAAAGCGACAAAGGCTATATATTTTGTAGTTAAGAAAGTAAAAATGAAAATTTCCTACAGTCGCTTATTCAGCCCGGAGCCACAATCGTTTTACACTTACCACGGCTCACTGACCACGCCCATGTGTCAGGAGGTTGTTACATGGATTGTGATGGACAAACCACTGATCATTTCTGATACACAGGTAAGAAATACATTTTTACAATTCAAACTCAAACTCAAACTCAAACATTTATTTATTCAATTAGACTTCTTCCAGAAGCACTTTTGAAACGTCATTAAGTACATATTTTTAACATTTACCACCGATTCGGAAAGCAGTATCTACGGAGAAGAATCGGCAAGAAACTCCATAGTTGCTCTTTTTAATCATGTCAGATTTACAATTTTACAAATTACCTAAGTAATATCATAATATATTATCAATCTAACTGAGACACTAATTTATAAATCGTATGATTAGAATACAACATTTTTTATAGTCAACTCCTCTTGAAATAATTTGTTTACATTTTTTAATACACTTTTCTAAGTTTGTCTTTAATTTGTTCATAATATATTAAGGCATATATTAATTAGAGAATCGAGAAATTGAAAATGCTTTAAAATACTTAGTTTCTAAAGTTTGTTAACATTATTGTGTAATCCTATTAATATCACTGTATAGGTATCGAAAATAAAACTTTCACGAATGATGATCTCTCCTCAATAACATCTCCAGCTTTAGTATTATAAGACAGGAATACAGACTGCATATTAAAAAGTAATAAAACATCCACATACCTCTAAATTTTTGAACAGATTCAAAATTCACAATATTTTCGATACCCATACTGTGTACATCCATTATACCAGCAATACCAATACTAAGATACCAATTTAATTCCAGTACAAACAAATAAGCCGTGTAGACGTCGGTCGGATAGACAACTACCGCAGCTTGCAAGTATCCGACCGCGAGGTCTATCGTAGCGTGGCCTCTTGTGCTAATGTTGCTATTCCCGGTTTGTTCGCGATTCTTGCTTCCCTTCTCAACCTTTCTTCTAGTTTGACTAGTATCATGAGCAAGGGAGTCTGCGTTATGGTTAATATTAAGAAGAAATTCTTGGGCGATAGAGTTAGGGATTGCAAGAAGGTGATGTAATTTTCAGGCGGAATTACGTTTATTAAGAAAAGTTATTTGGGGGATTGTATTCGTTAAAGAAATGATTTGATTTGGGAAATTAGGAGGAAGAAACAGAATGTTTTTTGACATGGGTGTTCTTGTTACTTTATTCACAAATGACTTTCCGATGGGCGTGTATTTTCATGCTTATCATCATGCAAGATGTAAAGTTTGATGTTGGATGGTTTAAAGATTTCTATTGTATCTCGAAGGGGTTAAAGAATGTGATACTGTATTGTCTTTTTTATTGTTTTTTCCTGAAGTTATTTTTCCATCGGAAGGTGTATTTGAATAAAGATGCTGAAACAAACTGACTTGGAAAGTTGGTTAAGAAATAGGATGAGGTAAAATAATAATATAGCATTTCATATTATTGCTTTAATGTTTTAGTCACATCTGAGAGATTTGTATTGTTAAGAAATTATTATCAAAATCTTCACATTTAATTTTTTTATCACTTTTAAATTACTAAAAAATGGGTCAAGTTCTATAAAATCTCTAAGCAAATATATTTATCTATACAACTGTCATCTCTGTTGTATGTTTTACTAGTCTCAACAACGCATACTGTAGAAATTATGATGATGATATAGGAAAAATGTATCAAATCACTAATATAAAAAAGGTATTAAAAAACTGGGTTATTGATGATGCGATATGTTAATTAAAACATTTTAATAATCATTAAGGTCAATGCTATATTCAGTTTAAATTGTAGCAAATCATTATATGTACATACTTATATACATTGCTAATGTATCTATAATTAATTTATTGTTAACTAGAAAATATTATTATCTTTTTCTAAACTCTCATCAATTACAAACTTTATCATCAAGTTTAATATAGCACTTCATAATAATATATAAATATTAATAATCACTTACTAATACAAAAGACCGCCTCCTTGTTACACTGGTTGACGCGTGAGCGTAGCACCGAGGGGTCCTGGGTTCGATTCCCGGTGGAGACGAAGAAAAAAAATGTCTCGGTTTGGTAGGACACAGAAGGTTGATAACTTACTGGTCCCTAAAGAAAATTGATCAGTGAAACAGATGTATAATGCATCTGTCCCTTACCCCACTAGCGGACACGGGACTTCACTTAATATAAAAGAAATAATTCATTAGACCACCGAGATCATAGAGTTGGCAATGAATCAATCTTTTAGAGTTCTCAAGACGTTACTTAGCCTTTGAAGAAGCTGTCTATCACAGGGCTATATCTTAAGAAGTTTAATAGGTCAAAGTCAATGTAGAATATATACACTATTCCACAAATTATAACGTTTTTCTCTTAAAATCTATCAGCCGTTTTCCTTAACAAAAGCATTTTATTACCTTAACATTCAACTGTAGTTGAACGATAATTTTTATCAATGCAAATGAGCATTATAAATAATGATAGATATACTATATAAAATTATATAAAGGCAGTTATGTCGTATAGATTAGTACAATATAATTTAAGATATTATATTTAATCCATACTAATATTATAAATGCGAAAGTAACTCTGTCTGTCTGTCTGTTACTCAATCACGCCTTAACTACTGAACCAATTTGCATGAAATTTGGTATGGAGATATTTTGATACCCGAGAAAGGACATAGGATAGGTTTTATCCCGGAAATCCTACGGTAACGGGTTTTTCTTTGAAAACGCGGGCGAAGCAACGGGCTGAAAGCTAGTAACTTATAAATCATTAAAATTTAAAACATGCTGTAGATTCATGATTGAATTTCCATGTATAAAATACATATGAATTCTTAGAGAATTTCTATGATATATGTATATTTCATTAAAGTGATAATAATAGTACATATATGTATTTATTTAAACAATTATTACGTTTAGAATAGCTTCTAGTTTAATATATGAACGGTTGCTCAGTAACTTTAAAAATAATAATACACATAATTGTAATACTTATATAATTAATACACATAAATAATTTGAACATGTACCTATGTTCAAAATATATTATATCTAACTACCTATTCATTACTTATATATATATATATTATATTCTAACATTTTATATAACCATGTCTCTATCAGCTAGATTGTAGATCTATAATTTATCTTTAAATTCATAGATTTCTTGCGACAAAGAGACAAAATTAGCCTGATATAATAGGAATTTCATTGAATTTTCTTATCAGATACTAGAAAAGAATTATAGATTGATTAGTTTCTTGTGAAAATTAATTGTTATTTATTATTATTTTATCTATGAAATCATTTGTTTACATTCTCATGTCAATTATAATTATATTGAACTCTTAAAATATCCATGACTCGTTTTATCAATTCACTAATCGCTTGATGACATAAAACTTTTAAATAATAAAGCCATATCATTAAAATCTATTTTTAAATTTCGATAAGATTTTATAATAGGATAATGTATCGATGCAGTATATTTTAACTATCTATTTATTGAAAATATAGCATGTATTGGGATAATTTAAAATAAATTTTCGGATGTAACATTCTTTCAATATTGTGATTTACACACGTGAATGATATTTATAATGTAGAAAATATGTTCTAGAGAAAGTGGTTGGAATATATTTATTGTTTTTCAAACATACCCGAGATTTAGCAGAGACTAACTTTTAGACGCTTTTCATTATTAGCTCAAAGCTGGATGTATTTATTTATTAAATAATAATTTAATAACTCAGGCCCCGGAATCACAGACACAATAGAAAATCTATTGTGTCGTGGACCGATCGGGCCGTTCGGGGCTCAATGGGTTAAAAGAAATATGCTCAATAAAAATAAAAAATATTGCCTTGCTACATATTTAGGAGAGTTTATATTATGATAACGATTATTCTAAATTAATTATTGCTATCTTAAATCAAAGCCCATCTTAAATTATTAATGCTTATCGTATTCCAATGCTTAAGCTTAATTCTATTTCTATTATATAAATATTTTTGTTAACTATGAACATTTTTCTCTAATAATATACTGGTAACTTTAATAAATTATTGTATCTATTATTAAATACTATAATATAGTAAATATATATGTTTTAACCATTGAGGTATTATTACTACGTATAGAGAGGACACCACGCACAAAATCTGTGCGACAATCGCGGCGGTGCGGAGCGCGCGTGGGGCGGCTAGTTAGTCATAGATATAAACGATGTTTGAGACGCTTGGCTCTAACTCGTGTTACAAATAGTGTAGTAGCGATGACCTCTCTAGTAACGTAGTACATAGTAACTCAATGGTTTTAACTTATATATATTAATTATGTTTGTTTATTTCTGTAAGACATAGAAGTAAAAGTAGATTTAAGTAAATTATTTTATGTTTACAAATATGGGCTGTGAATTCACTATGTTACGTGTATTTCTGAAAGTGTATTTTATCTGCAATGTATGGAAAATATTTTAAGGCACTATTATTGTCCAACGACTCTAGTTTACAATATGAATTTTACCTATTTTTTCCATTCAATTTTTATTTCATGAAAAAATTATGATTGTAGTAATATTATGCATTTGACTGCCTCCTCGGTACAGTGGCTGACGCGTGAGCGTACAACCGAGGGGTCCTGGGTTCGATTCCCTGTGGAGAAGAAGAAAAAAAAATTGTCTCGGTCTGGCAGGACACAAAAGGCTGATCACCTACTTGTCCCTAAAGAAAATCGATCAGTGAAACAGATGTATGAATAATGCATTTGCCCCTTACCCCACTAGGGGACACTGGACATCACTAATATTATGCATGCATAATATAAATTATCTAGCTTAGATTATATGAAAATATTTCTTGGCATACATTTATGGGTTGTTTTACCACCGGCAAAGCTCTGATTCGAATGTTAAGTATAAAGATTAATTAGTACTTTAAATTTGAATATACAATCAATTTCATACTTTATATTTGAATAAATAATAAAGATATTTTATACATTGCTGGTAAAGTACGGAAAGGTTAATTTTACTCATTTATGTTGAGTTTTTAGTGGTTGTGTTTTGTGTTCTTTTATTTTTATATGATTTTGTTGGATAGTAAAGATATACTTATAAACATATATTGACTTTTATTACCCTTTTCCCTTCCCCATAGTAATATCATTATGAAATGAAATGAAAATTTACGTGACAGAATAATGGTTAAAGTTTATTTAATTTAAGATTGAAGTTTTATTAAATTCTTCTTATATTTATGTACCCTCGATGCATAATAAAACAATTATTAAGAAAATATTATATCGACTTAATAAACATTTTGCAGAGTAAATATTAAATATTGGCTTCTGAACCGATTTTGACCTGTATACACAGAAAACAAAAGCTATAAGACCACTAAAATACCAAAGTAAGTAATCAAATTTACTACTAATGGTCCGAACAAACATATTATGTTTTAACACAATAATATGTACCTATTATATTACTTTGAAAGCTATAGATAACGATTAACCATATTTTAAAATTGAAGCAGCTTAAATCAAAAGATAATTTGGTATAAGCACTGAAAAATATATATTTTTAAAATAGATAAGCTCCTTATTGCAAATTGTATATTAATACCAATTTGTGTTATCTGTCTCACAACTCAAGACATTAAAGTGCAATAATATCTTCATATCGGACACAATAATATCTAAAACTGTCTAGTAAATCATCGCGTATCTATAACCTAAATACTCTGGTAAATATTAACTGCACACGTAAAGAATCTATCCGATAAGGAAACTACTTCGAATAATTTTATGGCTCCTTAATTTACGAGCAGTTATAACTTGAGAATTTTGACTTAGGAAAGCTATTAATGGCTTTATTGCGCATTTAACTGTTATATCAAGGTACTGGTGAAATGGAATGTTATAGACATTGAGATAATATTACTACGTATGGAGGAGACGCCACGAACAAAATCTGTGCGCCATTTTTTTGCTCTAACTAAGTTTTAAAAATTATTATCTAGTTAGGTACTTACCGATGAAAGTTATTCCTTTGCACTTTTCCGTATTATTTGTATTATTTGTGCAATATCGTAACACACACGAAGGCATATTTGATGCGTTTCACTTTAAAACAAATAAAAAATGAGCGTGCAGTTACACCATATGGCGTATGTTGAGCGGAACATAATTGATGTAGGCGGTGTCGTCTCCATATGTATATCTCAATGGTTATAGAAGTAATTTGGAGGATTAATAATTCTTACTAGGTAGGTGAAAGAGATAACTATGTCTGTCTAATTTGTAACCTAGCTATGTAATGTAAGCCTACATTACTGAACCGATTTAAATGAAATTTGACAGCCAGATAATCTAGAGCCTGAAAAACTACAAATGCTGCTTGTTAGTACGAAAAAAAGATGTTAGAGGCTGCACGGGAAACACATTCATTTTCTTCAACACTAAATTCAAAAAAAATTCAAAATTCAAAATTATTTCTTTCTTTCCTTTACAATAGGTCTTAAACAAATTTGTGATTGGAACACTCCTAGTAAGCAAATAAAATGCTTGTGTCAGGAGGTTCCGCTCTTCCTTAACACTATTACAGAAACAGAAATAAAGCAAATTCATGAATTATGAAGAAGTCATGAATTAACAAAGCTTGGACAGCTCTATCATAAGTATGTATAAAATTATGTAATACACGTTAAGTATAATATAATATTGTATTTGAATTAATTACATATTTATAAACTAGATCAGCTTGCAGAGGAAGGCCTTTCTATGCCCTCTACAAAAAGGGAGGTAGACTTCCTACTTCTTACAGGAAATGGAAATTATATTTACTTCATATTTTCTAATATTTATACTTACTTCATAATTACTATTTTACCCGACTCCGAAAGAAGAAGGGTATCTATATTCTTCGAGTGTACATGTATGTATATTTCTTTGGCACGCCCTACGGCCGACAGCCCAATCTGCTGTAGGGATTTTGACTTATAAGGTGTCGTTCTAATCATCAGAATGGTAGTAATGACATAGGGTACATAAGTTCGTGCACCTGCTTCATAAAGCCCGTGCAGTCGGGATTATTTTTTTTTTCATTTTCATAAATTCTTGTTAGTATCTAACGACATGTAACAACTGACAAACTACAATCAGTGCAAAAATGAGTGCAATCTAAAGTCTAGGTGAGACAACCGGTTCAATTCGAGTTTCCTGTGGGTTCAGATTGCCATATTATCTTATCTTCTATAAATAACCGGATATATGAGGAACCGGAGCAATTTCAATTACTATACATGTATGTGTATCGAAAATTCCAGAAATAGTTTTTCTTGGATCAAAGTTGAAGGAACAATTAAACTCTAATAAAAATCTCTAATAGTGTTAAGGAACAGCGGAACCTCCTGACACAAACATTTTATTTGCTTACACTCCTAGTGTTCCAATCACAAATTTGTTTAAGACCTAATGTACCTAAAGGAAAGAAATAAATAATTTGAATTTGAATTTGAATTTGAAACTTTAAGACTGTAGTCTGTAATGTTACAAAGAATACAGAAAAGGTAGGTACGCAATTATACTACCTAACTATTGGTTAAAATTAGACCATAGATACAAATATCGCGATAAAACTAACTACAAATTTGCTTCACTACTTCTCTTTAAGAAGTCTCATCATAGCATTCAACCAACATATATGATCATGATCAGGTGTAAAGGTCCTTTAATTCAGTCCCCATCGGATCTAACCGGCTCCTGTCAATCTTACGCGATAACCACTGAATCGGTTAAACAGTTTAAAATGGCATTAGTCATTTTTCAAAGGAAATCATAACTGGAAAATGATGATAAGATTGCTGGAACGTAGTTCTTACAGGCTTAGGTTAATCGCCATTTATTATTGTCCGATTTCTTGGCTGTAGTCTTTTCCGAACGTGAGTTAATAAGATCTTCAAAATCAAACTCAAAATTTTATTTATTCAATTAGAGTTCTTTGAGAAGCATTTTTGAATCGTCATTGCATATTTTTAACATTTACCACCGATTCGGAAAGCAGTATCTATGGAGAAGAACCGGCAAGATACTCAATAGTTGCTCTTTTAAAATCATGTCAATATTACCTACAATTTAATTTTACATAATATGTAATTTATATCTAACGACATAATATATAATAAGATCTTACTTGGAAAAATCAGGACTTTAAGCTATAGTCTGTAAGTATTACATTGGAATTAATTTTATGTATACCAAATTCGCAAACATAAATACAAAAGAATCACTGTTGTTTGTATATGTAATTTAAGAATCGAAAATACATTCCACGATATCATATCCGATTTATTATTTAATAAACATACGAGATGTTACAATATTGTTAACATATGAAAGGAACTCATTCGGTTATTGTGTCTCAGTGGAGGACAATGGTTAAGTTTTTAATTGTTGCCATCTTCTGCTCAGGTTAGTACCTACTTACATTATAATAACTATACCTTGTGTTACAAGTGTAGAGCAAGATTAGCTTAGAAGTTGTGTCGAACATTAAATGTAATTAACATAAATAATCAAGATTGGGAAGTCTTGAAATTAAGTTTGGACTGTGTACAGTAAAAGCTCTTTATTCGCGAGTAATAGGTTCCGTAAATGTGCCGCGAGTAGAGAAACCGTGAATATGGAATGGTAATTTGTATGGGGTTATAGGGGATATGTTCCTAGGTGACGAAATAAAAAAGCAAATACATAAAGAAATCAGTTTAATTGAAACTTTTTAACCATACATATTTATTAATTACCATTAAATTAGGTATATCAGGTATATCAGGTAATCTTCAGGTTTAGGCAATGGCTTGGCACTTTCTACTTGTTTTTCATTTTTATTTAGGTAAATACATATATGTATGTACCGATTCGATCCACGAATAAAGAATTTTAGGCCGTGATTATAGGAATTAGGTCGCATTTTTTCCATCCGCGAACAGTAAAACCGTGAATAAGGAGCTTTTGTTGCATAAGCTTTTTACTGATCATGTAGAGCCTGATCCTGAAATCTACACACTACAGCGCTACATGATTGTAATAAAATTTTGTGTAGGTATATTTTATACTATCTTTCCGCCCGCGGCTTCGCCCGCGTTTTCAGAGAAAAACCCGTTCCCGTAGGATTTCCGGGATGAAACCTATCCTATGTCCTTTCTCGGGTATCAAAATATATCTATACCAAATTTCATGCAAATTGGTTCAGTAGTTCAGGCGTGATTGAGTAACAGACAGACAGACAGACAGAGTTACTTTCGCATTTATAATATTAGTATGGATTAGGAAGTATTTATCGATACAGTAATCATTTAAATCAATAAATAGTAATAGCATAATTTATAACTATGGATAATGTCGCTTTAGTAGTTACTCATCATTTGTTATCACTTATTAGTAAGAACGGGGTAATAACTTAGATACAAAGTTTAAACCTGCTTTCTGCCCATGACTTTCTTTTGAGGCTTAATTTTCATGAAGCCTGCATATCCTAAGGCAACCACTGAAAAATCAGTGTATTGCACTGAGTGGCAGGCCTGTTGTGGCATACATATAGATATATGTCGGAGCAAGGTGTAGAATGTGAATCTATTTTCAAGCTGTGGGCGTTGCGTTGGGTAATCGAGCAAAGAAACACCTCAAACTCAATCATTTCTTTATTTACCACCGATTCGGAAAGCAGTATCTACAGAGAAGAACCGGCAAGAAACTCCATAGTTGCTCTTTTTAATCATGTCAGTTTTACCATACAATACAGTCAATTTTAATACAATCACTTTAAATACAATCACTTTTAATAACCGTTACGTTACACATTTAAATTAAACACTAGCAAAGAAAAGGTTAACAGTTCCTAGTAGTGGAAGATCCGAACTCTTCGATCACAGATTAAGTATTAGTTACTACGTAATGTTCGAATGTGAAGTGCCGTCCCGAGGGCGAGCCTTCACGGGCTCGACCCGGTACAAGCATGAAGTAAGCCGTCAACTTCACTGTGCTGCCACCTCCCGGAACTCGTGCTTAGAGTCGTTTTACATCCGCGCTATTGACCGTCTCCGACATATATTTAAGTTTCTTGTTTCATTTTATTTGTATC
This sequence comes from Colias eurytheme, assembly GCF_061535395.1. NCBI lineage: Eukaryota > Metazoa > Arthropoda > Insecta > Lepidoptera > Pieridae > Colias > Colias eurytheme. Next base: position 1,272,404 of record NC_142984.1, read on the forward strand.
TTTTTATGTATCCATAATAAAATTATTTCATTGCATTTCATTCATTTCATTTCATATTTAGATTGTTACTTAATTATGTTATTAAATTCAGCAACTTCTTGTTTAATATCGAACATGAAAATATCGTAACGGGAATGACATCATAATATTTTCACGAATTGTTGCTGTTGTTGTTTTTGGAACATTTTGTTTATTTAATTTTAAATTTCACACGTAAAACCCTTTTATCGATTTTAATTAAAAGCCCACGTAATAATCCTCCTATCTGTCATGATTATGATTAACATCAACTGCATTAAGTTGATTTCCTAGAAATTCCTCAACAAATAAGTATATGTACCTAACTACTTAGCTGTATGAATTGTGAAAATTATGCAAATTTTTATGTTTGGTTTGATTATAGATTTAGCTGGATCTGTCTCTATTTATGGGCCAGTGTGGACTTATGATGGTGAGTTTTTTTGCGACATTAAGTTTTTAATAAATTTCTCTGAAAAACCACAGGAAAAACTTAAGATACATAGGTGTTATCAACCAAGCATGAAATAATTAATTATTAAATCAGTTCAGAAAAGTTGCAATGGGCTATTAAACCAAGAAACAAACTTTTCAGCTTGATATTGTTATGTATTTTCTCATATTATTTAAAGTTTATTTTATATTTTTTGATGGTATATGAGATTATCGATAATCTGGATTAGCATAAGTAAGGCATACCTTAACATTTTCGGATGCCTACAAAGTCAACGTAACATATTAGGTATCACTAAAAACTGCTCATTAATTTAGAAGCTAATTTTTACAAACACTAGGAAATACGTCTTAAACTAAAATCTGCCATTACAAAGTATTTATAGACCCAGTATCTAATCATTTAAATCCTTTACTGTAAAAAATTACAGATGAAAGTTCATGGCCCGGTGCGTTTTGCAAAAAGGGTGTGAGAAGACAATCCCCTATAGATATACGGACAAATGAAGTGATCCGTGACTTCGAGAAGCAGTTCATTAAGTATGGAGATCTGAATTTCACGGGATATGAGTCTGTTTTGATGACGGGGATCAATAATGGTCATACTAGTAAGTAATAAATGAAAATAATTATAAAATATAGTATATAGACTACAAGCCCTTATAGGACAAAAATATGGGTCAAATGAACCACCAGGGGACATATCTAGAACGATAGCAGAGCAAAAAATAATAAGATTCATCACTATGCCGTCACTTGTAAGCTGTCCAACTGAGTGCAGATGAGAATTGAAAAGTACAGGTAGACTCGGTAAATTTTGGTCATATATTTTTGTACGGCATTCTTAACCATCGATAGATCCATTAAAAATAATAAGAAACCGCTCAGTGCCGTACAAAAATGTTGGTCCACCAAGTCGGAATTTTAATTTCATTTCCGAGAGTTACCGGGGGTAAATTTGGTCATTTGACCATGTACGGCATCTGTGTCATACTATTGCTATACTGCTTTTAATCCATTATTCCGCAACGCCGTACAAAAATCATGGGGACAAGGGGAAAAAATCGAGAGTTGCAATCCCCTCTCTTTCCCCACTCCAGGGGGTCATTTGACTAAGTACGGCTTCGGTTCCAAAACATTATCTAGCACTCAAAAGTACTATTAAAAGCAATGCCGTCAAAAAATAATTGTTCTTTTAAATGTATACCAATAATCATCTTAATTTCATCAAATTCTTGATATAAAGAGCTGTAAGGTCATTTGACCCTGTACGGGAACTTTTTTTTTAACATGATATTGTAAAATTCAATTGTTGTATAGTATTGCCGTTCAAAAGAAACCGTTCTAAAAAAAGTTATAGAGAAATGCAAAACCAGAAATTTTGTTAAAGTTTAAACATCGTAGATTAATGAAATATAATAGTTTTCTACACTTTATCCGTTGTTTTAAATAGTATTAACATAGATAAATTAGGAAAAAACGATGCCGTACATTTTTGTGCAGACCACATCTTTTAGGCTGATGAAAGCGACGAAAGCTACAATTTTAAGGGTGCTTTATGGCCATTTGATACAGTACGGCATTAACATATTTTTACCCAACTACGGCAAAGCAAAAGGAGGGTTATGGTTGTTTACAGGTCATGTATGTATGTTCATCTATTCCCTCGTAACTTCTAAACTACTTATCAGAATTCGACAAATGACATATCATTCGTCGCGTCTGAATTGTTCACTGGATAACCAGCGACCAGCTAGCTAAAGGCTATATGGGGTTTCACAAAATCTAATGTGGCGCCCTCTAGCGGACAAAACATACAGAGTAAAAAAATAAAGTTAAGATAAATATGCAGTGTTTGGTATCATTTGAAAGCGCTTTACTTGTACATTTTGAATATGTATATATTACTAGCATTTGCTTGTGACTTTACCTGTATTCATGGACTGATTGCATATAATTCACATCTTTTCGTTCATAGCTTTTTTATTAGTTCATCAATTTAACGGAGTCCATTCCACCTGACTCCGACTTTCCAAGGTGATAATTAACCACCTCGAGCTTCTTAATATTAATGTATATTTATATTTTATTATAAAAATATAAAGCAAACATTTCGTTATATGAATTTTTTTCTTTTTCAGATTTTTCCCCTTTGAACCAACGAAAATGTACGGCACATGAAAAAATATTATCTATGCATAAAATACTTTAAAAATAAATTTATTTCGTGTTGTGTCAAATGACCCCCTGGAGTGGGGAAAGAGAGGGGATTACAACTCTCGATTTTTTCCCCTTGTCCCCATGATTTTTGTACGGCGTTGCGGAATAATGGATTAAAAGCAGTATAGCAATAGTATGACACAGATGCCGTTCATGGTCAAATGACCAAATTTACCCCCGGTAACTCTCGGAAATTAAATAAAAATTCCGACTTGGTGGACCACCATTTTTGTACGGCACTGAGCGGTTTCTTATTATTTTTAATGGATCTATCGATGGTTAAGAATGCCGTACAAAAATATATGACCAAAATTTACCGAGTCTACCTGTACTTTTCAATTCTCATCTGCACTCAGTTGGACAGCTTACAAGTGACGGCATAGTGATGAATCTTATTATTTTTTGCTCTGCTATCGTTCTAGATATGTTCCCTGGTGGTTCATTTGACCCATATTTTTGTCCTATGCGGGCTTGTAGTCTAATATTGTAACTAACTGTTGTCCGCTCTTGGTTACAATAAATTTTCATGATATACAAACTTTCATTCCCTTGGAGGAAGATATTGCTCGTAAAAATGAAATTTACTTTTAATTTAGTTCTCGTTCTGGTGTTAAAATATGAATAGGAATACTCCTCGCCGTCCACGGTCCACCAAACTTTGTTTCAACGTCTTTACAAACATAATCCTATTATTCAACGTTCACGATGCTTTCACAATGAAGCTTTTAAAAATAAAATAAAAATAAAAATAAAAATTGAAAAGCGTCATCGAAAAATCGAGAATCCCTGGGTTGACCTAAATGATGTTATATAGCCTAGCCTAGCTTTCCTCTAAAATTAACTCGATTATTCAACGCGAAAAGTATTTTTCAATTCGAGTACATGTTCCTGAGATTAGTGCGTTCTAACAAACACACTCGTCAGCTTTATAATACACAAAGTATTGATTTATAACATAGGTAACATTTGTACAGAACGTAGTAGATAACTCTACTAATCTATACTTATAATAAATCTGTAGAGAGGCCAATTCTGTACATGAAATATATTTAAAAAAAAACTATGAAGGGGTGATAAGGGATCGCTACTGATGCCAAAAATGCAATCAGTAAAATTTTTGTCTGTCTGTCTGTCTGTCTGTCTGTCTGTATATTCGTTATAGAAACAAAAACTACACGACGGATTTTAACGAAATTTGGCACAATTATTCTTCATACTCCTGGGCAGGTTATAGTAAAAGAATCATGTAAATCGGTGTAGAAACACCAAAGTTATACATGAAATACGCTATAAGTCATCGCGCGTGAATTACATGCCATAAGGATTATTTTTGTGTATCAGTTGCCGCGTTCGACGCGCTTCGCGGCGGGAGCTATAAAAAGGCGGCGGGTCCGCACCCGTTTCGCGTTGTCACGGCATCACGTGTGAACGGCTGAACCGATTTCGATAATTCTTTTCTATTATATTCCTTGAAAAACGAGGATGGTTCTTATGTAGAGAAAACGTAACTATGTACCACGGGCGAAGCCGGGGCGGACCGCTAGTCTATACTAATATTATAGAGCTGAAGAGTTTATTTGTTTCTTTGTTTATTTGAACGCGCTAATCTCGGGAACTATTGGTCCAATTTGAAAAATTCTTTCGGTGTTAGATAGCCCATTTATCGAGAAAAGTTATAGGCTATATATCATCACGCTACGACCAACAGGAGTGGAGCCACGGGGGTGAAACCGCGCGGAGCAGCTAATTTGTCATATAGATGTTAACAGTCCCCAATTAGATACATTGCAGGTAAAATTCAAACTAGAAAATCTAACTTATATAATATTTCCAGTCCAATTCAGCACAGACGGCGACAACTCCATGCACCCGACCCTCACGGGCGGTCCTCTCAAGCATCAGTACAGGTTGGAGCAGTTCCACTTTCACTGGCTTTCAGAGCACGCGATCAATGGAGAGAAGTGAGTTACCTACTTCTTTTAGTTTATGTGTAAATTGTAATATAATAACATTTTGGAGGATTCCTTCTCTTATCTATAAATCTAATTGATAATTTATTATACTTCTGTAGGAAGTAGGAACATTTTAAGGAAAGCTGTAATTCATCCAATCATTTCATAATCATCAAACAGATTTATTATCTTCTTATATATAAAAATGAATCGCAAAATGTGTTGGTAAGCGCATAACTCGAGAACGGCTGAACCGATTCCGATAATTCTTTTTTTATTATATTCCTTGAAGTACGAGGATGGTTCTTACGTAGAGAAAACGTAAATATGTACCACGGGCGAAGCCGGGGCGGACCGCTAGTTAAAAATAAATAATTGTGATCGTTTTAAACTTCATCTATTTGAAATAAACTTCACCCTTTTTACATTTTTAACCCAAATATCTACGTAGGAAATAAGTACCTATACCTACGTAAATTTCACGGTGTTAATATTTCGACATGACAGATTTCCAATGGAGATCCACTTCGTCCACGTCCGTTCGGACTTAAAAGTGTCAGAAGCACTCAAAAAGAGGGATGGGTTGGCTATCATCTCTGTATTTTGTAACGTAAGCAAAAACATATTTTAATTTCAATTTACAAAATTTAGACTCACTAGTCTATAAATTTTACATAGTGATGTAGATTACCTATTGTGTAAAAATTTATATTATTACAAAAGCTATATTTGTATTTGATTACATATCTATACTAATATTATAAAGCTGAAGAGTTTGTTTGTTTGTTTGTTTTTTTGTTTGTTTGAACGCGCTAATCTCGCGAACGCGAGTGATTAGCGAACGCGCTAATCACTGGGCCGATTTGAAAAATTCTTTCGGTGTTAGATAGCCCATTTATCGAGGAAGGTTATAGGCTATATACCTATCATCACGCTACGACCAACAGGGGTGGAGCCACGGGGGTGAAACCGCGCGGAGCAGCTAGTATTTTATAATAAAATTCCATTACGCTGTAGATATGGACATTACGCGGTAGAACGGAAAATTATTGCAAAATAACAACAATATGTTTTATCTAATTTTAGGTAAAAGCAGATATTACAGTAGAAGAAGAAGAACCTTCGGAAGAATTGATACAATACATTCCTCAGTTGATGAGAACAGCCGATAGGATCAGTGGCGTTCTAATTGATATCAGGTGAAGTTATTAATTAGCCCGTATTTAGCAAGCACCGTAACTACCTGCTTATAATTCTATAATATATCAAATATTATGTCCCTATAACAATTATTATAAATAAGTAATAAAAAATCTTGTGCCTGAAACTGAAAAATGAAACCCTTCTAAAATTCATCATAATTTAATTTTAGAAGTTACCTATAGCGTGAAAAGGTACATGTAGATTGTAGACGTACATATTTTCGAGTAAATTATTATGTAGGGTTAATCCAAATACAAAGAAAATATTCTATTACAAAGGTTTATGGTTTAGTAATGTGGTTAAGCGTCGGAATTGTTAAAGGCCTCTATATTGGCATCAGGTTTCCTCATAAAACGTAAATGAGGAAGTTTTTAATAAAACCACTTAAACTAGAAGATTGAATATTTTCTTTCACATGAATTTTTGCTTGGTTCGTTGATGACCATTATTATTCTAGACATAGAGATAGACGAAAAATATAAACACATTTTATAGAAAGCATGTCGTTTACTGTAGGTACTATATTAGGTAACTATGTAGATACATTGAAGAAACAATTTTTGAAAACTTCTATACTTTATCCAACTGAGAAAATAAATCATTAATTAGTATGCAAAATAAGTTTCCTCTAGTTAAGTAGGTAATTCAGTTTTTACGAAAACTTTTTGACGCGTAATTACGCTAAGGTTATTTACGATGTCCAGCTGATCCCCTTACAAACTTCGTTTCTACACATAACTAAACTAAACAAAGTTGCATCTTCATTTATTTTTTACATGAAGGCGAAACATTAAAATGTTTCATTGCAAGCTTTTGTTTGAAAGTAAGCGCAGAATTAAACATTGATTGAAGTAGTATATTATTATTAGTCTGTGATTGAAGTACTAGATTGGCTATGGAGTATATATACGGTGGTGGATCATATTGAACCACTTTAAGATTGCTTGCTTATCTTAGATATAATTATAGATTTATGTATATTTAATATTAAACTATAATTATTATTAATGTGATTCCAGAAAGCTGTTAACCCCAGACAAACGCTCATACTACACGTATTTGGGCTCACTGACATCCCCTGAATGTAACGAGGTGGTGGTGTGGATTATATTTATGAAGCCCATTCAAATAACAGATGCTTTGGTACCTAATCAATTTCTCTATTCATTTATTATTTTTATTCTGTCTGAATAGAAAAAATATGGTCTGTCTAGAATGTGTTTTTAGTGGTGGTAAAAGATCGAAGGAGAATTTTCAAAAACAGTTGAGTAGTTTTTCAATTTTGTTTTTTTATCTACAGACACAGTAAAAAAATACATATTTTCCTATTTAAATATTATTAGTTAAATATAGACTATTTGTGATACAATCTTAATTCAAAATGTATCAAATGTAAAAGTTTAAGCTAAGTGTTCCGATTATGACGTAATAATTTATCAGCTTGTCTGAGATAAAAATGTAACTCTTTATTCCCAGTACCGCATATTCGGCAAAGTGGGTGTCGGCCGGCACAACTTCCGCAGCCTGCAGAAGGTGTCCCACCACCTGGTCTTCCAGCCGCCCCCAGAGATGATCACCACGCCAAAAGCTGTGAAGGTGCTAAACAACGCGGTGCGAGTGATACGCGACTTCTTTCATAACGTTACGAGGTATTTTTATTGAAATTTAGATATCTATACTTAATATTATATAGCTGACGAGTTTCTTTGTTTGAACGCGCTAATCTCAGGATCTACTGGTCCGATTTGATATATTATTTTAGGGTTAGGGTAGGCAGGGTTTTTATACAGCGTGTTCTTTTTTAGGTAAAGAAATTATTACAAACTCTGTACTAGCTGTTTAAATTTTATCTGGATAATTGTATGAACATCCCAAGAATATCTATAGAATTAAATGTATTCTTTCAAGATTGTTATTTTTGGAGCACAATAAAATGTATAAAATAAAGTAAAAAAAATGTATCTAATAAAATTGTCAGGACGTAACTTTTTTTAATGATATATTTATTTTGTTTCAGTTTCGTGTCAAAAGGATTGAAAACAAGATAATACAAGGAAGAAAACATTTATTGTTAAGTTATAAATAAAACGATTTTTGGTTTAATTGTCTATTTATTTATTATTAACATTACATAAAAACCGTACAACGTACAATCAAAAATAAATACAAATTAACATCGTACGATTTTCATCATCCATACTTTGTACAATACTTGCTAGAAATCTACAGCACATAGGTAACAAATATTATTAAGGTTAAAAATTAGGATCTTTTTAACTATGATATTTAATAGGTTTAGTGTTGAAGGTTTTAACAGAACGGAGAACCTATATTATATTTTATGGAGACAAAAATGTAATACAGGCCTTGATATTGATATCCTATTGTAAGAGCTAGCGCGCACGAGCAACTTTGTCTCCGCAACTATTTTGTCTCCGCAACTATTTTGTCTCTCCCACCTATGGGCTAGTATGAAAGTGCGCGCACGTAGCGACGCAACTCCCCATACAAATTGATGGGAGAGACAAAATAGTTGCGGAGACAAAGTTGCTCGAGCGCGCTAGTTCTAAACTGATTTTAATTAATTCGAAAAGGTAGTAATAGTAATTAGGCTTAGTAAGTGGAAGATACAAAAAGTATATTTTTCGAAAGTAAAAATGTAGTTTAAGCCTTGATGTCTCTATAGTTTTTGAAACACTTCAATTTTTAAGTGATTTTATTAAAATGAACGTAAATTTTAAGTACTAACTGAAAATAAGCGTGAACATTTTGTTTTGCATTAAGAAATTTAAACCTAAAAGACAAATTAACTGTAACAAAATCATATGAAGTAATTACATAATATAATAAATTATAACAACAACAACGAACCTATTGAAATATTTTAGGCATTTATGAAATGCCAGGAAAGTATGACGTTTAAAACGGACTTCATGTAAATAAGGTAAAAGAAGAAAATGAAAAGAAGTTTGAGCATGAATGTGTTCCTTCTTTTGTATATTTTAATATGATAAATAAAATAAAATGTAAATTTAATTAAAATAAATTCAATTAAGATACAAGTGACCGTGTTTTTTAACAAATTTTTTTAACGTTAGTTTCGTGACGTTACTGATATCTCATCTAACACTAATTTTGGAAATATTTTCATACATTATTTGTTATTTAAACTGACAGTTAAGCAAAACATATACAGAAGTTGTGAAACCGGTTATAAGATAAATACAATGAATTTGAAAAGCGATTTCTTAACTAGTCTTGCTTGTAAATAATCGTAATGTCATCTATACTAGTATTATAAAGCTGAAGAGTTTGTTTGTTTGAACGCGCTAATCTCGGGAACTACTAGTCCGAATTTAAAAATTCTTTCTGTGTTCGATAGCCCATATATCGAGGAAGGCTATATATCATCACGCTAATACCAACATGAGCGGAGCACTGCGGGTAAAACCGCGGAGCACAGCTAGTAAAATAATAAAATGAATAAATCGCAACGCATCGTTTTAATTTCTAGAGTGAAAAAAAGTGAAGTCCCATGTCCCCTAGTGGGGTAAGGGACAGATGCATTATACATCTGTTTCACTGATCGATTTTCTTTAGGGACAAGTAGGTGATCAGCCTTCTGTGTCCTGCCAGACCGAGACATTTTTTTTTCTTCGTCTCCACCGGGAATCTAACTCAGGACCCCTCGGTATTACGCTAACGCGTCAACCACTGTTCCAAGGAGGCGGTCAATTTCTAGAGTACTTGCTTAAAATGAAACAAAAATACGAGAAAATAACATTTCGAGATAGGAAATACTTCCATCTGAACATTACACAACCTACAGAGAAATATTTTTTTTCTCATTTATGAAATTTAATATATTTATTTATTAGGGTAAAAGCTTATAGTCTGTCCATTATAAGAATTGCCTTTTGACAGCTCGACGGGTGATACCAGAAGTGATGTCCAAAAGAATATCGATTGTGATACCATTCCGATTATAAATTCAAAATATTATCATAAATCGAATCAGGTATGCAAATAATAATTACAACGTAAACGTTACTAATAAGATATGTAATAATAAGACCACGTATCTATGAATTTTATGTTAAAACTAAACTAAACTAATATTTTATTATTTATTGGTTTCTATCTTACAATTTGGTTGTATTTATGTTTAAATTACAAAACATAATATAAGAGTTTTACTGTATCGGATATATTTTTTATGGAGTATTTCTATCGATTATTATAATCTATCGACCCATCATTTAATAATTCTGTGTAGACATCACAAAGTGGGCGGGGCCGGTCCATGAGGTACAATAATTATTTGTATGACATTTTAACATTGACAATACAATTCTTCATAGGAGTGAAGCTGTCAAAAAGCAATTAATAATATAATGGACAGAGTATAACATGTCCATTCAGCCCAATTTTTCAGGAAATATCGGTGTTATTTAGCGCATTACTTATTTCTTCACAAGTTCAATGATTCATATACAGCGTGTTCTTTTTTGTTCTTAGTTATATGTTTCATAATTAAATCTCCAAGAAAAAGAGAGTTTATACGTTCCTACCTTAAGAGGAGGCTCCCTTACATAATTTCTGACACTGATAAACCGATTAGACCGCTACGCGGTGCTAGACGCTAACACAGCCGTAATAAAGTTGAATATCGCGTGCTCTCTTTGATCGCGTTCGAGCTCGAAACTAAATCTCGTAAGTCACAATTCTTATTTCGTTTATAACTAAAGTAATAATTGATCTAGAGAAAAAATATCTTGGGATTGGATAGTAAACTATATTTTCTTACTGTTAACATTTATTTTAGACATAAAGACCAAGTAAATCTTTAAAAAAATGTAAGAATCCTTAAAAAAGGCATAATTTTTGAATAAAAAATGAATCGAACGAAAATGTTACAATTACGTAACTGTCTTGTACATGGAAAGAAAAAGACCCAATAAATCATATACTAAAGTTCCATTTTGATTGTATGTGTGACTGTTTCAGAATATTAATGCAAATTCACATAACATTTAGGGAGCCTCCTCTTAAGTGTGCAATCACAACAGCTTTCAATTATTTCTACGGATAACATACATGGAAAAAAGAACACGCTGTATTGATATACAGCGTGTTCTTTTTTCCATGTATGTTATATGTATAGTTGTGATCAACTACCCTCAACTTCAATAAACACAAACTCCATACAAAACGAATCTCATTATCCCTATGACGTCACATTCGCACACATTGTCACAATATATCTATACATATGTATGTATTTACAAATTCTATAACGCGACGATCTCCTTTAGCCGTTTCTCGATATATTGTACTCGTGTTAAAAGCTTGTCTTTTGGACTGTATTCCGTGTACGGTATGTGCAGTACTTTGAAACCCTGAAACAAGGTTAATTTCATATAAAATGTCAATTGAAATAACGCCATAACTAAGCATAACAATGGTAATTCGACAAATGATAAAATTTGTTTAACCTTTAAGTATGGACGTCATTTTTTCTTAACACTACTGCGGACGTGGAGTCTCACAGGCTCCTATATGTACATACTTTTTTTTGAGAATTTGATATAAGGTTGCTTTAAAGCTGATTGGATATTGAATTTAAGGGATTTAGCAATAAAATAACGTGCTTATGTTAAAAAAACTTTTATTAAAAAAAATATAGAAATGTAAAAATTAAAAAATCGTGATACTTTTAAGTCAAAATTTACTTAGGCTACATTTTTAGATATTAAAAACAGCCAAACTTATGACTATAACAAAATGAGTCTTTTTTTCTTAAAATATAATATATAAGGAACCAAAAACACAAAATACCTACTTCAGGTAACTAATACAAAAAATTTTGACAACGGTCTAATAACGCTAATTTATTGGCAGTCAGTGCACAAAGGTCTAGAACATTGGAGACACACAGGTTTCTTGCACCCAACACAAACATAGGTAGTTATCCTATGTTTTTTCGCGGGACAGATTCTACATGCTCTTCTGGAACCTTGAATGGTTTCTTGATCCTGGACACCTTCTGTAACCATATCATTACCTAAAAAGCGATTCATAGTCAACCTCAGTTCTCTTGGCAGTGAAGTATTTATAACACGTCTTTGCACATGAGGCACTACAAGCACGAGTGCTATATTTTATTAAAAAATCTCCTCTTTCCACAGCTTTTGGAACTGTCCGATTCTTCTCCTAGGACCTGGTCCGGTTCCCGGTCCTGATCTTGGTCCTGATCTTGGTCCTGATCATGGTCCTGATCTTGGTCCTGATCATGGTCCTGATCTTGGTCCTGATCTTCATCACTGTCACTCTCATGATTTTGTATTAGTTCCGACTCCAATATAAAAAAAAACCTTCAATATTCTCTTCATTGTCAGACTAATCCGTAGCTAACAACTCACTCACTTTTTGTTCGAATGTTGGATCAGCGACACGGAAATTTTTTGCGCAGGGCCCTGAACAGAAGTCGTAGACGGTAGTTTTGATGAAAAATTACCGTATTTATAATTTGATATTTTGTACTACAAAATCTGAAACAAACATAATCGCCCTTATAAAATATATTATATGACAACAATGGACGTGTAGCCTGACAGGCTCCAGTCCATTTTTGGATGGTTATTACTCACGTAATATTCACCGGACGACACAACCTCCTCCCTCGTTGGTAGTTTGGCAACTAAAACAAAAGCTACTGAGCCGCTCAATCCCGGGGAGCGGGGGGAAATAGGTGAAACTATGAAAACGTAAACACTGAGTAGCCTGTGAGACTCCACGTCCATACTTAAAGGTTAAAAGAGAAAGAGGAATTATTGCAATTTTCATTTAAATATTAACGAGCATTAATACTACTAGCACTATTTAAGATTTTAAGTAGTTTACATACGACAAGAGTGGAGGGGGGGTTGATTATTGATTATTATCAATGATTGACTATCCGATAAAATTAAAAAGAAATTGAAATTTAAAAGTGTAGGGGCCAGTCGCAGCACTTTCTGATCTCCGATAGCCCTATAACACTTTTGCGTCGATTATCATACATTATTTCTCTTTATAAAGGTTATATGAGTTTAATTGGTAATATCAGACAGCTGTGAAACCCTGAATAGTTGTTAATAACTCACTTTCATCTCCAGAAGTTTAGTGTAAAGTTTGAACACACCGAGCGGTGCGCACACTTTGCGAGTCATGTCGTGGTAGTCCAACGCTAGCACTGCTATCCTGTGAGCACTGGAATTATATAAAATAGTTATTATTGCATAAAAAAATACTAAAAATAACTCACAAAAAAAAACATATAAATATTTTTCACGAAATAACGCTACATTCGAATTTATCACAAATATTCATATTGATTTATTGACATACTATAAACAATTAGACAATCGCTTATTTAAAGGATATTTATTTATTTATTTATTTATTTATTATAAGGTACCTTACAGCTAGTGATACAATTTTTGAGATGAATAAATACTAAGCTACGCCAATTAAAAGGTACACCAATAGGTAGTAAAAATAATATACGTATGTGAACAAATACTAGTATAAGAATTTTACAAATGATAAGAGAAAAGATTTAATTTTTTGTAGGTATAAGTAAGCATTGATCAAGCCCAATAAGTATTTATAAAGTAAGGAAATGTTTTAAAAAGAAAAATAGATATAGAAAAAATGGATAGAGAAAAATATCTCAGCCGGTCTTCATTGAAATGAATATCGTATATATTGCTCCTTAGAAAGTTCTGCCTGATACACGCGTAGACAGAATTTTGATTCAGACAATTTTTGAGCGTGATTGTAAATCTATTTATATGCAGCCATATTTACTTTTTGTTGTTTTCTGCTTTTTGTAACGGCATCGGATGACATTTCGAATCGACGGCGAATTCCGCATCTGAAAATTTATATACATATTATGTAGGGTACTTGTAAATAATATTTGTATTATTTAATTTATTAAACAGATTATTTATTACAACAATAGATAGGCTACTTTTAATCCCGGAACTATGGAGTTTCTTGCCGGTTCTTCTTCATAGATACTGCTTTAGTGCTTTCCGAATCGGTGGTAAATGTTAAAACATGTAATGACGGTTCAAAAGTTCTTCTAGAAGAAGTCTAATTGAATAAATAAATGTGTGAGTTTGGAAACTCTCAGCCAGATTTTTTAGAAACTAAATGAAAAATTGCATTTCCAATTATTTACAAATTTAACACTCACCATACAAGAACCCCATTCCCGAATTGCAGTCCTTCTTCAAAAACGTGTCAGCCGAGACCAGACTTTTAAAAGTATCCATAATGCTATGCACATAGAGCGCTTTTTCCTTTGTATGGGATAGTGGGACTCCCACCGCTATGTCCTCGGCAAGACGTTGTTTGCATTTGGGGTGAGATAGGGATACATATGCGTCTATCGCCATTAACTTTCGACGTGATGGGATTGGGATTTCTGTAATATTAAGAGAGTGATTTAAAATAGACTAATAAATAAATAAAAAAAAATGTATGCGTGTACTAGAGTACACACGTAAGAAGTGAAACTTCTTTATGACCTTAAAAATGTCACGAGTATGGCGTAACGCAAAAATGTCACGCGTACGGCGTAACGCAAACATGTTACACTAAATTTTTGTCCAACCCCGATAAAGAAGTTTCACTTCAAAATAAAATATCCTTTATTGAATTATTATGTACATTAATGGACGACTAAGATAAAAATAAAAAATACAAGAGTTACATTACATTACACAGTTATTGAAATAATACAATAATGGGACGTGTAAAATTGAAATTCATAATTTTGTATGATTGAGAAATATTTTTGAGGACCTAATTATTTCAATAATACAATAATGGGACGACATGACGACCTCAGTGGTCGTCATGAACAATAACGTACATGTATTTTGTATATAAAGCGTTTTATATGAATTATTAATTTGTCTGAATTATACAGTAACTTTAGTTGTCTACGCAGTAAACGATAATAATTATAATCGATTGTTACATAGTTACAGTTTAGATTACATAGTTTATAATTTAAATGGACATAATAAACTTATAATTATATGTTATGCAAGTTTGTAAGGTATATATTCTGTGGGTCTATACAATTTATTGTCTATTATTTATATTATATAAATGTTATAAATAAAAAAAGGTGTGCCGAGTACACGCGTCAAATGTAACACTTCTTTGGATTCAAATATACCACAATCGTCGCTTTACTCGTGACGTGACGGTATTGTCATGACACGACCATGAAATTTTACTCTCAACGCGCCTAAAGAAGTCTACTATATAAAAATAAGTCGGGTTTTCCTTCCTGACGCTATAACGCCAGAACGCACGAACCGATTTCCACGGTTTTGCATTCGTTGGAAAAGTCTCGGGCTCCGTGAGGTTTATAGCAAAGAAAAGGTGTCTCTGGTGGTGAAACGGAGTTCGCCCGGTTTGCTAGTCTCATTTAAAAATACACTAACCCAAGCAAAACCACGGCAAGTGACTAGTCATGAAACATACCTCCAACAGAAAGCAGCTGATCAATGAACTCCGGCTTGAGCGTTGATACGAGGTGATGTAACTCAGCCTTGTTCAGTATTAGTAGAGAGAAAACTAGATCTAACCAAGAGAGCGCTTTGGTCATTTCTTCCTCTTTAAGTTGTAGCACTATCTGGAATATTAATTTATTGTTTTGAATTGGTTTGTGTGTATTATTTTCTTTTGTACGTACGAAACACTTAACAATGGATATTATTATGAAGTTTTATAATTTGCTTTACTAATTCTATTATTTATAAATCATAGAAATCTAAATAACAAGACACTAGAAGTCGTAAGCGTGCGTGACCTTGTCGCCACTCAGGTGATTTGCACATCACCAGTGCATTCGTCACTGTTCAGTTGCTCTGGAGACGTATGAGTGTATACATGGTGTGTTTCAGCAATTCCCATTGCGTAAATTCTTCCACAAGTTGTAATTATACTTATAAAGGAATAATATTTCATCGGAAAATATTTTTTTTTAGAAATAATGCCGTTTTTCCTTAAAATTATAGAATATTTACAAGTATTACGAGTGTCACCATAGTAATCGAAATAACAATGAATGACACAGTCGACCATTCTTATTATCACGTTTGTTCGTATTGGAGCAAAAAGTCTCATATACTTAGGGATGTTATTCTAAAATAAACCGTAAATTCGTGCGTTAGGATACATATTCAAAAGCTTAATTTAATAGTTAAGTCAGTTTTCACTAAAATCAAGCTGTCCAATAAAAGGCATAGTTTATTTGTGTGTACTGTTTAGCTTTCGGTTTGAATGTGTTGATTTTGGCGACAGCGGTTTTCATACGAATTATGACATTATAGCACTTCTATGTGTCTTGTTATTTAGATTTCTATGTTATAAATAAATGAAAAAAAATATATTATATAATAATTATTAGCTATTGTGTTAATTTGCATTACAAAGAATAGGCATACAATATTGAATATCAGAAGTATGGTACAACATAAATAAATAAATAAATAAATAAATAAATAAAACAAAAAAAAATTTAAACATGTAATTCAATGGTGATACAATTATATTATAGTAGAGCCATTTTAATAGGCAACATTTGACAGTTCAACAAAATTCAAGAACGTAACCTAGTAACGACGACATAGAATAACATGATATTTCGTTTTGTTAGAACTGCACATTTGCTTGACTTTTTTCAATTACGACTACATATTTATAATAACAATGACCGATACAAGTAATTTTAAGATTTCATTTTACTGATAAACCATTTTAAACATAATAAACAATTTCTGAATTGAAGAACTGACGTCACTACAATTTTGTGTCAATAAACCTTTTTTCTTTTTAAATACCAGAGACGTTACTCTAAAAATCGAAATCTGACATCTAGAATCGAATGCATTGATTACTTGTGAATAAAAATCACAGAACAATAAAAACAAATAGAAGTGCGATAATGTCATAATTAGTATGAAAACCAGTGTCGCCAAACCCACACATTTAAACCGATAGTTATACAGTACACTACAAGTAAACTATGCCTTTGATTGGACAGCTTAATTTGAGTAAAAACTGACTTAGGTTATAAATTCAGCATTTCAATATGTACCCTAACGCACCATGTTACGGTTTATTTTAGTATAACATCTCTAGGTATATTAGCTGTTTTGTTTCTCATTGCACAGAAATTCCAAATTCGAAAAACATTCAGCTACTCCACAACAGAGGGCGTTAGTTTTCGATAGATATAACTTTGAACCTCAACACATAGAGATAAGGTTGAAATTTGTGTCACTCAACATTAATGACATTAACTTGATATTTATCTGATGCTATGCCCTGAGGGATGTCAGCCTTGTTATCGATATCGAGATATCGATAATTCACAAATAAATATTTTTTGTGTATTTTTTTTTCTTTCTATTATACGAGTATAGTATAATGTGTCACATTTTGGAGTATGTTTATTACTACTAAGTAAGTCATTTTATATTATTATTATTAAATAAAAAACGGAATAGAATAGTATTAATCTATATTTACAAAATACAAACAGAAAATATGCATTATTTTAAATCTTGGAACTGCCGTAGGTTTGCTGTATCGATGGCCTTTGTTAGACTGCTTAGTGCTGTTCGGCATTCAGTTAACTCGTCACGTTGCATTTATCCATTTCTCTTTTAAATTAGCCTCTTTGGGAAATCTGTAAATAAATTGGACAAATGAAAGCTAAGGAAAAATAAAATAAAATTTAATATTTATAATGTTTGTCTTTTCTAAAGTATCGATACTGTCGATATGCGCCACAAGCATCACTAAAGCGACATTCGTTTGTTTATTGCAATAATATTCCAGAAATTCTTGTTTGCTGTTCAATCTATAATAGTACTAATTTCTTACGGATTAAGGTTCATTTTGACTAGATATTTGTATACAATTTTGACAAATTACAAGCGAAGATATAACATAAAATATTATATGTAAAATAAATAAAAATAAGACTTACCGATGGTATGAAATGCCTCCATTGCTGATATTATTTCGTCTGCTATCATTTTTGCACTCTTATACTGAACAACACGTCCTAATTAATGAATAAATACGGAAAAAAGGTTTGACAGCTGACAACCGACTCGAATATTTTTCTGCGCACAACTGAGAGCAAGTTAGGTGATCTTACCTTACAAGTGACACGTGGGCCACGCCCACATCACACTTCTATCTACTTTACTGTTCTGTGATAAAAATTATCATAAATCAATAAATTCGATTGACAAATGTTTCAAATCCGTATCGATTAATTCACTTTAATCGATGTTTTTAAGCAGGTTACCTCTCTTCGAAGATAAAATTGATAGACGTCAAATGTTGCCTATTAAATTGGCTCGACATTAATAAAGCACAAACATGTTCAGCCAATACAAGCATGCAAAAATAAAATAATTACCATAAAGGAGTTAATGGTGCGTTCGGGTTGAACTTTCCATGAACTCCTTTATGGTATAGAAGTTTTTTTCACTAAGCCAATTAAGAAGATGTTTTCTAAATTTATAATTATTACACGTCTTTAGGTTATTTGGCAGATGATTGAATATTTTAACGGCCATCCCCACGCAACTTTCCCTGTATTTGACGATACGAGGGTTCTCTCGTAAAATTAATTTATTCGTATATACAACATAGTATTATATTCAAAATTGCAGCTTTAATTAAGCTTTGCATTGTATTTGAATGAATGAATCTATAATATAAAAATGAATGTGTTGGTAAGTGCATAATTCGAGAATGGCTGAACCGATTTCGTTAATTCTTTTTTTATAATATTCCTTGAAGTACAAGGATGGTTCTTAAGGAGAAAACGCTAACATGTACCACGGGCGAAGCCGGGGCGGACCGCTTATTAATAATAAAACACAACACACCTCAAAAAAGCTATCTGAATTCGGTGGCAGATAATCCAACGTGGCCAGCGTAATCATGGCAGACGCAATATCGCCTGGCCTGCAGACCTCTTTATTAGCTTGCATCCACTCCGTTATGGCCGCTAGGGCTTCTTCGTGTCGGTATTTGAGCAGCCCTAGCGACACTATGATCGAGTTCACTAACGCTGGCTTGTCATTGTTCGAAGGGAGATTGGTTATTACATCGCTGAAATATACAAAAAACACAACTTAAAGTACATGTACAGTTACAGTAAAAAATTATTACATAATATAAAGCAAAGTCGCTTTCCAGATTCCGCTATCCATGTGTCTGACTGTGACTTTTGATACACTTTTTTTAATAGATAGCGTGAATCTCGAGGAAGGTTTTAATGTATAATTTATTAGATTTTAGATAAAGCGGGTGAAGCCGCGTGTATAAAGCTAAATTCAGTATAAAAACAAGAGTTATGCTAGACAGTTTGTATAATATTTGTATGTTGTTTCTCATAATAGCAGAACCTATAGGTATAGATTGATAAATTTGGAAAAAGGGTATTTTATAATTTAGAACGTCGAAAAACCAATTATATATTATATGTACAAAATACAAATACATAAATATATTCTTATTTATAACCAGAACAGAAAAATAGAAAAAATAAAATCATTACAAACTTTTATTGAAATAAAAGTTACCTGCAAATTCTATCCAAAAGCACAGGATCAGGGAAGTTTAATGCGGCCATTGAGAACAATAAATCAGCTGATTTCTTCAAGTCAATATTTTCTGATTGTTTCGTGATATTGTAAGAGAGGGCTCGAAGAAGAGGCGTACTGCGTCTGCCTTTTTGCTGTAGGGCTTTCATTACCTAAAAAATAAATTTTAAAATTAAGGTTGTTTTTTTTTTTATTTTACTGTGGCATAATATAGTACTGCTATGGTCAAGGAGGGACACTTTTTATTATTATTACAATATTTTCTGCTATGCATTGTAGTGTGTATGAAACATAAAAATTAAAATAGCAAATACATTCACTTGAAAAATTGCTAAACAAATAATTACCAAAATCTGTGCTCAAACAAGTCTTCAGGCATATTATGTTAACAGAAAGAACACGATAAATAGGCAGCATTAAAATAGCAACGAATAGCACAAACCTTAATCATCTGCGGCAAGGACAGATTAGCAATCAGTCGAGCGGCCTCATCATCTCCTGTGATCCCCAAAACTGTGCTCAAATCCTCCGCCATGGTTAAAGAAGCCATGGCCTGAGTGGCTGGTGTCCTGGCCAATATGCGGCAGAGCTTTAGAAACCGCGGGTCCTTCTCAAAGTCGGATAACTTTACTTTATTGGAACTAGACCATTCAGAGAGGACGGAGACCATCTGAAATCATGTTATGAAGAATTAATACTATAGTATTTTTATACAAAAAATTATCTAGAAATTTTATTTATAATTTTTAATGCTTATTAGATTCTTAATACTTAGAAAACATGATAAAATATCAACTAACTATTAATTTGCTTAAATTATTTTTTATCCAAAAATTCTGTGTAAAAAAATAAACAGGCATTTAATAATTGTATTTCTTTGAACTTACAGTTGATCAGAATACCGTTTAAAAAATAACACCATAGACATAGAATAGAATGATTTACCTTCAACGCATGACGTCGAGAAATAACAGGGTTCTCTGCAACTAGAAGTAATGTATCTATATCAGTTGCTTTAAGTATTTGAGCGTCCAACTGCTGTATTCGGGTGATTTTTACAGACTTTGCACTTGGCTTCTTTAATTCACCTTCAGGTGTATTTAAAGTAGCAAAAGCTGCCGCTACAAGACCTGGGATTAATAATAAAATTATATTATTTATGGTATATATCGGTTTTTTACAAGTTAAAATTATTTTTTGAAGGTTTTGAAAAAAATATATAAATTGTTATTTTTTAAGCATTACATAATAAATACTTATTGTATTTATGCCTATGAGGATCAAAATTTGGATGTCTGTCTTTTAATAAAATAAAAAATAAATAGCAAAAAAATGTATATTTTTGCACTATTAATACTTATAAATTGAGCAACTACTGAGAATATAAATAACAAAGTAGGAATCAACTACCAGTTACCTATACCACTTAAGTTTGTGTATGTTATGATAAATGTTTACCTTTAGTCTTTTCGGGTGTTTCATAGACATCATCCTTGCCTGATATATCTTTGGGAGGGTCCGTTTTATCCGATTTAAATAAAGTAGCGCCAGGACCAGCATAGTTCCTTATAGACGATCGAGATCCTAACCTCAAAGCTACTAACCCTCCGAATTTCAACATCTGTAAATAATACTGCAAATTACGGTACTTTACTCGAATATTAAAGTGAAAATGAGACTAAACCCTCGTCTATTATAGGGCTAAACAGTATAATTTCGATAAGAAACACAAAACACAGTGGTTCTTACATCACGCTCAAAATTGATTTCTGGTACATATAAGAAAAATTCAAGTATGTGTAACTAAAAAGCGGTCAAATACTAAATACCTTATAGTATTTCGACTTTATATTTATATAAAAATAAACTATTTTATAGCATTTAGAAAAATACTACAAAAATTTTAATCAATCCTTGTCATCTGTCAAGGTGTCAGTTTGACGCAAAAAACCATAGACTATTCATCGATAATAGAGACAATATAAATATGCGATAAATATAGTTTTCATCTGTGGTTTTCATCTTAGTTTTTCTACCCGCTTATCATTACATACTATTTTTCTTGTGATTTATGAATGAATGAAAAATTCTTTATTGTACACCTTAAAGGACAATTTAAAACACTTATTAACTTATTAAACAATGTACAGAGGGCGGCCTTATCGCTGACAGCTATCTCCGCCAGGAAACCCAAACGACTAGGACAAATGCTGAGTATGGTGGACAGTGCATAATAAATTAAAAAGTGAAAGAATTTATCATAATATTATGCTACAAATAAACTTCTTACCTTCCTACTGGCTTTACCAATTACAATGACATTTAGAATTTAGTTGAAGACCCAGAATAAGACTTTAAGCTACCCACTTTTTATCCCGGAAATCCCCTAAGAACGGGAACTATGTGCGCTTTTCTTTGAAAACGCGGACGAAGCCGCTGCGGGCGGAAATTTAGTTTATAAATAACCTATTTTATTTAACTAAATTATAAAAAAAATTGTCCAGTCATATAATTATTATTGTACAAATTGTGTGTGATGCTCGAATCACTAATGTGCTTTTTTATTTACCGTTCTGTTATCTGTATATTGTGTTCTGTATGTGCATTGCTGTGGTGCATTATATATAAAGAGACACAATGCACATGCACCACAGCAATGCACGAAGTAGCTTAAAGCTTTTCATGAAAGAATATAATTATTATGTAACATGGTTGGATCTTGGATCAGATTAGACTAGCCCCTACAAACAAAATAGACACGCAAATAAAGTTAGAAACATGAATGAACTAAACTATAATAAAATATGAATGCATTAAAGAATATAATATTTTTGCTGTGATTCTGAAAATGTTACATTTATACTCGGAATGTGTCGGAATTAAATCGAAGCGAATCAAAGTCTATTATCTATTAAAAAAATATTTGTAAACTGTGTTTGTGAATCATAACTTGTATTTCTTGTAATCTGTGGTTGCAAATTCATTTTTATTTTCTAGATTGTCGTTGGAATTGCAATTGCAAACGGTAGTGGGAAGAAGATTTGTTGTGATTAATTTCAAATAACTTATGATTTTGTATAGAAAAGGTGAAGCTAATACAATACAACTGTGAAATGGTAAACATTATTTTTTCTTACTATAAAAATATGCCGACGGTCATTCCTATTTGATCGCATCGTCCATGAGAATCTCACCGAAATATTATGAAAGCCTGTAATTTCAATTTGTAACAAACAGAAATAAAAAATATACAAAACCACGGAAAACCCTGTTAAACATTACAGAACTGCCTCAAAATTATGAATCTACACTCAAAGTAAATATTTATACATCTACCTGACATACATAAATTAATAAGTTGCTATTAAAATCTTATCGTTTTTCGTCAAGTATGAATGCACAGTATCTGTTTAATAACTGTACTCTAACTACTCTAAAATATGTTACATACATTCCGTGGAAAATAAAAAGTACTCATAATAAATGATGAAAAGTGCAATTTTCAAACTATACCTTCTACCCTCTAATTCTAATAGAAATATTAAACATTTACTGCTCTTCTGTATGTGTCTTTAATAAGAGGTTTAATTTTAACAACAATGTATGTTGAATCCAGTTATAACTAGAACTTTACTTATCTTAAGTTGTCGCTCACAAATGTTATTGTTTAAATTATATTAATAGAAATAAGCCATCCCTCACATCTATCATAACGCATATTCTAAGAAACTTACTTTATATCAATCTTGATTTAATAATGAAGAATTTAGTACTTAAACTATTTCATTTAGCAAAAGGAATGACAAGAATGTGTAATATTAATCAAATTATTTTAATACTTTACTATTTAACCCATTGACCACCGAGCGGCCCGATCGGGCCGAGACACAATAGATTTTCTATTGTGTCTGTGATCCGAGGACTGACGGATTAAAGCATCCAAATATATATAAACCATTACCATTGTAGCATTTAAAGGCATTCTTAACATAAAGGATGTATCTTGAATCAAAACATGAAGATCACCTCTAAGAAATACAGCTTCAATTCCACAATCCCGCAAGATCAAACCTTTTCTTGATTTTTTAAAAATATTATTACTTAATTATGTAATTTCTTCAGGCGGGGGCAAATGGCGCTGGTGGGGCTCACTGAGTCTGCCGTGCTGCGGGCCCCCTCCCACGTATATTGAGGTGAGAAAATAAATTAAAACAGTTTATCTGATTTTTTTTGTTATGTTTTTTATGTGGCTAGTTTCACTCTGCATCTTTTGAACTTAAAAGTATTCAATGTATGTACCATGCAATATTTTATTAAAATCTGATAAGCCAACTGTCTTCCTTATCAATATGTTAATATAAATAGTAAGATTTTTTGTGTGGCACATAATGAAAATTTTTTATTTTGCAGGAGTATTATGCAAATTTAATGTATTTCTATTTATTCAAATGTTATAGAATCTGTTATTTATATTGTGTGGGTCCCGTAAGAACTATGAATCACTACATAGTATAAAACAAAGTCGCTTTCTCTGTCCCTATGTCCCTTTGTAAGCTTAAATCTTTAAAACTACGCAACGGACTTTGATGCGATTTTTTTTAATAGATAAAGTGATTCAAGAGGAAGGTTTAAGTATATAATTTATTAGGTTTTAGACAAAGCGGGCGAAGCCGCGGGCGGTAAGCTAGTAGAATATATTGTTCAAAATATGAACAAGCTAGATAGCAGTTCATCCAATTACATGTTTTTAATGTTATTTCATTTTTTAATTCGTCCTTTTAGGTTGTGTTCCGGACTGCTGCCAACAAGGATCTCCAATGGATCGACAATGGATTAAATTGTGAGTTGTTTTCTTTTTTATCAAAATTATTGCATTAATTAATTTCGAAGGATGAAGATCTGCACTGACTTGATCATTTTGATGGGTTGCTGTCATGCTAAAGCTTAGTGTTTCATACAGACTGGATTCAAACTGTATAAAAGTGCATGATTTGATATTTTTAAACACTCATGCAGCATGATGATTCATGTAAACGCATGTCATGTTTGCATAACCATCTAGGGATTACTTAAGCATATATAGACTATCAAAAGCTTGATTACAATATGTAACAGAAAAACCGAATCAAATCAGACAATCTTATTGATATATATGTAATCTAGAAATCGAAAATTTTACTTAAACTGATTTAAAGTTTAAACAAATACCTTCGAACACCTTGCTTTTATGAACGAATTTAATTCTAACTAAATATTGGGATATCGTTATTGCATTTTTTATTCCCCTTGATGTAGTTACGATCGCTGGCCAATTACTGGGGACGGATCAATACATTTCCACTCTTATATCGCACCCTTGTGTGCATTGTGTATTTTTTTATAGATTAAGTAATACATACTATATTGAACTCGACCTAGATGGTTTTTTAGACCTAGACCTAGATTCCTTTTTACAATAAACCTCTCTATATATACCTATAGTCAATTTTATAACGACAAAAGCAAGTAACAATGCATGGATTTGTTTAAATGCGTATAATTTTCCACGTACACATATTGAAGAATCATAAAAGACTTATTGCAATAGAAAAGCGCAAAGTCGTACAAAAAAATACAGCTATTGCAATAATCATAATATAATTAATATGTACATTTCTAATAAGAAACATAACCCAACCTAAAACCTTACAGTAGCTAACCTTAATTTGTTGGTTGATAACATATTTCGTTTCGCGGTTGATATTTTAGCTTCATAACAATGTAGTACATATTAGAGATATCAAATCTCCAGTATTAGGCTATCGAAAAATGGGAAATTATTAAACATAAACTAGCTTTCCGCCCGTTTGCCTCTACAAAAATCTCGACAAATGACATACTAAAACTTTCCTCGACAACCACGCTATCAATTAATGAAAACAGAATGAAAATCGGTGCAGTAGTTTTTGAGTTTATCGCGAACAAACTCAGTGGAGAACTTTGTTTTATTATCTGTATATGTTTGTAAGATTGCATGTAACTTGATTGCATGTTCCTTTCGACTCGATTTTGAGACACTTTAAACCAACAGATTTGATTCAAAGTACACTTATCAAGGATCGGTGACAATACAATAATTTTATGAGTTAAAGGGTGTGTTTGTTAATTATATCTACACTAATATTATAAAGAGGAAAACTTTGTTTGTTTGTTTGTTTGTTTGTTTGATTGTAATGAATAGGCTCATAAACTACTGGACCGATTTTAAAAATTCTTTCACCATTCGAAAGCTACATTATCCACGAGTAACATAGGCTAGGTTTTATCCCGGAAATCCCACGGGAACGGGAACTATGCGGGTTTTTCTTTGAAAACGCGGGCGAAGCCGCAGGCGGAAAGCTAGTTAATTATATTATGTAGTAATACCTCAAGTTGTCAATACAGTCAGTCTATTGATGACGATTCTATTATTCTATGCCCCGAGCCTGGCACGTGGACCTCAACAGGGGGTCACTAATGATAGCGTTGGTTGAGTAGGGTATCACGTTTTAGCGATAGACTTCTGTTTAAAGTCTATGTTAGGGCTATTTTAGTCATCCTGGGTTTTTTATCGTCGTGTTTGCTTTGGATATAATTAACTGTAGGTATTCTGTATTACAAATTGTGTGTATGGTAAGTTGCCTATGTTAGTGAATAGTGATAGCCCATTGCAAGTGTGTCTTATTTTAGTTATAGTATTTGATGTGATTGAACTTACAAACTTATCTTGTACAATTTTTAGTTTATTCCTGTTTGGTGTGTGACTGTTAATTTTTACGGAAGGCATTTGCCAAATGTTTAAAATTAAAAACAAAGGTTATCAATGATATTGTATATTTAATTAAAATACAAGTGTAAAAATTAGAGTATGCAATTCATTATAATATATTATGCATAAAATTACGCAACGTTAATTAGAGATCGGAGATTGTCTGAGTGTCTTACTGGTGCTTTAGTAATAAAAACTAATCACACGACGTAAGCTTTTATATATCTGACTAGCTGTGCCGCGCGGTTTCACCCGCATTGCTCCGCTCATGTTGGTCTCAGCGTGATGATATAATAGCCTATAGCCTTCCTCGATAAATGGGCTATCTAATACCGAAAGAATTTTTCAAATCGGACCAAGTAGTTCCTGAGATTAGCGCGTTCAAACAAACAAAACTCTTCAGCTTTATAATATTAGTATAAGATGTGAATACTATATGCCAATAATTAGTTTCTTTATCTTACTCTCATTATGTTTTATATAAGTATTACATGTCGTTAGCGAAAGTTTGTCATTCCGGTGCTCACAAGAATGGAATGTGAGGATTCTTAGAATATCAAACATACATATTCCGATAATTTAATGGAAGATCGGTCGAAGAACTTTTCGTATAAATATTATTACCATTGCCTTTTTTCGTATAAATATTGTGTACGTTGAGCCAGATACTATTCACTTTTTTCACTGTAGTTCCTTTTATGTATGGACCAATTGTATTAATTTACTATAGATAACAGTTTATTGTAAGATTTTCCTAATTAGATACCCACGATACACGAGGTCTTGTTAGTAATTCAAATGTAATCAGATTTTTTACATTTTGATTTATGAAGTTAAATAAGTTTTGCATTATAAAGCCTCCAGTTGCGCCGCTTAACCGCACCCTAAAGCGCAAAAATCAGTAAACATTACCTTCTCGTCTTATAAATGGAAAAATATTTCATACCTCCACATCGTTGCAATAATCGTGTCTCCGGTTCGACTCGGAAGCGCGAGGGGAGAACAAATCTAATCTCCATGCAATAAGATGTAATCCCGAGGGATCCGTAGATTAAATGCTGGAATACTGGGGTGCGTTTGCACTATGCAATTTGTTAACTGAAGAAAATGTTCAAGACTGAGAAGATGTCAGTGATGAAGCAGATTTGATAATCTTTCTTGTGAGCACCTATTATGTACTGGAAATTGACGGAATAAGTATTTGACGTTCAAAAACGTTGGTTATCATCCTGTATATTATCAAGAAATTTCTGGGTCGAAAATAAATGTGAAAAGCTTTTAAAATGCCCCTTATTCTGAAAGTCAGTAGACACAAAGCTCGTTCGTTTAATCAGTTGAAAGTACATAATCAAGACTTGCCCAAAACAAAAACAAAAACAAAAAAAACCTCTCATCTTGAAGGTCAAAGCTCTTCCATCAGTTAATTACATAAAAGTAAACAAAACTTGGCCAAAACTAACTGATCCCAACCCCTGTAAGGGTCGAGTCAATCGATAAGTCACGTGGACTCACGTGCACAAGGCTTCATATACTTCCAATTAATATGAAGTGAATCATTTGTTAACGGGTCTTTCACAATTGTATTTTGTTTGTTTTACGAAGGAGGAATAAATAAGTTAACAGGTGAAGCAGTAGTAGCTAAGAAACGTATCTGGTGAGTTCAATCGAAAACCGTTATACTCTGTCCATTATATTATTTGCTTTTTAACAGCTTCACGCCTATGAAGGATTGTATTGTCTATGTTAAAATGTCATACAAATAATTATCGTTCTTCATGGACAGGTCCCGCCCACTTAGTGATGTCTACACAGAATTATTCAATGATGGGTCGATAGATTATAATAATCGATAGAAATACTCTGTAAAATATATCCGATGCAGAATAACTCTTCTAATATGTTATATAATTTAAACGTAAAGACAACCAAATTGTAAGATAGAAACCAATAAATAATAAAATATTAGTTTAGTTTAGTTTTAACATACAATGCATAGATATGTGGTCTTATTATTACATATCTTATTAGTACTAATTATTATTTACGTACCTGATTCGATTTATGATAATATTTTTAATTTATAATTGAAATGGTATCACAATCGATAATCTTTTGAACATCACTTCTGGTATCACCCGTCGAGCTGTCAAAAAGCAATTCTTATAGTGGACAGACTATAAGGGTGCGTATAAAGCAAAATTACCAATCTTCTATTAGATGATACGTGTAATATTCAAGACCAAATCTAAAAAATAAAATATATATCAAACTAGATGATATGTTCAACGATTCTGTTTAATCAAAAACATAAAATATTAAAATTTACTCGATAAAAAAAAATCACCAAGTTAGCTCTAATTTTCACACTTTTACGTTTTCTACTTGACATGGTAATACTTATTATGATTTTTTTTTCATAAACAATTATATTAAAACATTTGTAAGATATTTGTCAGAGCATTTTGTGTAATTACTTTTAGTTTTGGTTTTATCTGCGATAAACCACTTTTGGCGCTCTTTTTTTCTCGAGATAAACGTTTGGTTTTGTCACGATAAAAGTGGTTTATCGCAGATAAAACCAAAACTAAAAGTAATTACACAAAATGCTCTGACAAATATCTTGCAAATGTTTTAATATAATTGTTTATGAAAAAAAAATCATAATAAGTATTACCATGTCAAGTAGAAAACGTAAAAGTGTGAAAATTAGAGCTAACTTGGTGATTTTTTTTTATCGAGTCAATTTTAATATTTTATGTTTTTGATTAAACAGAATCGTTGAACATATCATCTAGTTTGATATATATTTTATTTTTTAGATTTGGTCTTGAATATTACACGTATCATCTAATAGAAGATTGGTAATTTTGCTTTATATGCACCCTTTAGTTTTTACGTGATGTGCGAACAACTTGACAGAGCTGACCCACTATCGCTATAATTATGCTATAATTTATGAATGAATGGACATACGTTTTGTTCCTTTTATTTTTGGATCATCTATTTTATTCCGCACATTCTGTATTTTTATCTGTGATCGGGAAATATTAATCGAAAATTACCCTTTTTGAAGGAATTCATTTATAGATTACAAATAAAACGTTATCGTTCAGAACCTTAAAATTAAATAAAATGCATATGCGAAATACAAGTGTAGTCATGTAATTGTAATTACATATTTTTCATAGGAACTAGAGGCTTTCAAATATAGTAAGAAAGCACTAGGTACATCTCGGGAGAAAACCAGCAACAAACAAACACACATAGTAAAAACGTGTAAGTAATTTCTACGCGGATTTATATTGCGAATCCATGCAAAATGAATACAATGATAATGTATGCGAAAATCTCCAGCGCCATTCTTCCGCTCTCTTTAATTAACTATTGGTATTCAATAAGCGTGGTTTCCTTTTAAATTACGTGCCAGGAATATAAGCGAGCCCGTGAGTCATAACTAATATTTCATACATTCGTGCGATTTTTGTCTAGACTAATTTGATGCAGTTTTTCAAAAACTAGCAGTGGGGAGCACGAGTAATTAAAGATTCGAGAGGGATATAGCGAGGAAATCGATGTATGGTATTCGATAGTGCTCCTATTGAACTTTTTTCGTATTCGTCTACTGGACACACGATCCGTGTTCTTTACTTGGTTATTTACAAGTTTCAAGTTACTCCTCCTTTAAAAAAAAAAAACTATCCTGTTCTAATAACATTCTTATAAGAATCGCAATATACTGTCAATTACTTCTCTAGTTATTAATATGTTGATGTGTAATAAGGACTCAGGACACTCGTCAGAAAGACACCCAGAAAATGGGATGAACTCGTAACTCGTAATCCCAGTTAAAACATAAAAGGGCACAAGAATTATACGTGTCCCTTTCACAAAAATCGTCGAAACAAAGGTATTGTTTACGATGACATCTCGCTAAGTGGGGTACGGAAACTGTATCTCGGCGAGGCCTTTGAATTTTTCATCTCAGTTTATTGTAAAATTTCAACCCTTGCAAGCAAGCAGTGCTTTGCTAAAGTTCCACTTTGTCCTAGTTTTGCGTACAATTGCTTTGTGAAAAGTGTTTAAACGGTAAAATTATTTTAATAACAAAATGTTGTTTTTAGAATGTTTGAACAAATTCTTAGGACAAAGGTAATGTTATTCGTCGTTTTTCAGTAGTTTATGAAGATCGAAAGGTAAGATATAAAAAGGATTATTATAAAAACAATAATATCCCACTTTCTATCATTTCAACATCTCCATGTATCTCTATGTATGTTAATTAAGAACTCAAAAAAATATCACTCTGTATACGTATAAACCAATAACCTCCCAACCAATTGAACTGAGAACTTATCTCATATACATTCATCAAATCAATGATTCTACAGCATACATTAGCAATTTTATTGCACATAATAAATTTAGAGAGATCCAAAGATCGACCTTGAAGCTATCCAAACGTAGGCAGACGGTATAGATGGAGACGCGTAAACAATAAGATGAGGTAACTGCATCGGTATCGATTGCAGCCTTCCGCCCACGAGCGGCTCGCGCAGGCACACGGCCAAGTGTGATATGCGATACAAGGAAAGAAAGAAAGAAAATACATTTTAAGCCAAAGCAAATTTAAAAAATAGTACAATAAGTACTAAAGCTTGAATTAAGGAGAAGCAAAACAAATAATGATGATTAAACTAATGATTTAAACTCAAATTACAAACTTTGTTTAGCAGCGCTTTTGTATCGTCAAAATACAAAAAAATAATAATTTATCTCAGACAATAATTTAATTATAATTTGACTGACCTGTTGGCTTAGTTGGTAGTGGCCCTGCCTTCCAAGCCAGAGGTCGTGGGTTCGATTCCCACACGGGGCAAATATTTGTGTGATGAACATAGATGTTTGCTCTGTGTCTGGGTGTTAATTATCTATATAGGTATTTATTTAAAATAATAAATGTATGTTTATCAGCCATCTGGTTTCCATAACACAAGCGAAAGCTTTAGTATGGGATCAGATCGTGCCGTGTGTGAAAATTGTCCTGAAATATTTATTTATTTATTATTTATTATTATAATTTAACCCCCTGTTATTAGATTCTCCTGTATGTTTGTATGTAACCGACTACTTTAGACTCGATTAACCTTATTTGATTGGACAGATTTAATTCAAACTTAGTACACTTATCAAGTAGCATGTTTTTTTTACCTATGTGTATTAATTTATTAAGAAAGTGGTGTCTGCATGTTTATTTGCCTATTGAAAATGCATAGTTATTTATAGATTAGCATTATTTTATGTTATGTTAATTTAAATCTACAGTGAACATAAATAGCATGAACAAAACTTGTAGCATTCGTTGTAAATGTAAATGAAAATTGTGAAAAGAAAACGCAAATTTTTCATATATTGTTCTGCAATTAGCATTTAGAAATGCTTAATTTTTTATGTATGTATTAACAATTTAACATACTTAAAAAACGGAAAGAGTAAAAATTTTTTTATTGTTTATCTACTGAGTTACATGACTTACATGATATGTATTAGGAATTTATTATAAAAAATGGAACAAACATTCATATTTTGACAAAAAAGTGTTAATTCGCATAGCGTATACCGGTATATTTCAATCAGTTATCGAAGTCTTTATTACAACACCTTTACCTTCTTGCTATTATTAATTGACAATTAGCATGAAGGTATGTGCATACGTAATATGGCAGTTAGTTGCTTTTCATGTCAGTAGTCGTCGTAATTTGTTGCAATTGCTATGAATAAAAAAGGCGATTTTCTACTGCTTTGAATAAAATGCTCGTTATTCCACGTTTAACTTGACACCGATGAAAGTTTGATGTTATCGATTGATTGGATGTTAAACATCAGATATTTTAGGAGAAACTAAATCATGGCCAAAACTATTTGATAAACGAAAATTGCAAATTCGTTTACATATCTTCCAGTAATCGTCTACAGAATGCTGATATCAATACTGACTTTAACAAAGTATTCCGTATAGCCCCCGGTAGCATCGTTGAACGACGCCCTCTAGCGAGCACTCCCTCGCACAACAGTTGGAAATAACCTCATCCCTCGCTCTCCCAACCGGCCCGCCCACGGTGGAAACTAGATTCTATTGTTCCGCAATAAAGCCCCAATTTATTAACCGTGTGTGGCTCATCGGCCGTTCCGACATGGCGCATTAATCGATTGATGGCATTAGCGGCGTTGCGGCAAACTCGACTATACGCTTCAGCAGTAGAGTCGATAATCGCGGCGCCATCACGCTCGGATACGCAGAAGCCTCCCCCAGGGTTGTTCGATCCTTCAGTCGCCTCACCGGCGTGGCCCGGACGCGTCGATACCGTACACCGTACCAACAACACGTCCACTGTTTCCTTCCTCGCGAAGGGAATCTGTCGGATCGGTCAGTTCTATTTCGCGTTTTTAGCTTCACGTTAAAACACGTCGAGAGTGCAAACTGTGGGTGATAGTGCATTGTGATCCCTTCGTGATTTTCATGCCGATATTCGCGAAGCTTCTACTTAATATTTAGCTTAGTTTTCGACGCTTAGTTTTTACAGTATTTTTTGGGCGTAACGAGAGGTATAAGTCTGGTTATTTTTGTGTTGGATATGATCGTGTGGCTTGTAGTTAGGAGAGTGCTTCTGTCCTTGTGAGGCGAAAGCTTCCCAATTGGCGATTTATATCGCGAAATGAATGCATTATTGATGCAATGCACAGCTTGGAGTGATAAATAGTCGTGTGATAATTATTAGCAGTTGAATGGATCGAAGCTTCAAATAAAATAATATGTAAATTGAATACCTACCATGTTCTCTCTTCTTGATCTTTTTTTTGTGTTACACAATAAAATTTGGTATCTAATGACATAACCAAATTATCACATTATTGCTATTCGTACTATCCTGTTTATTTTTTTTAATCTAGTTTAGAATTTACCTAATAGGGATACATTTGCATTGTCGTTGGTATGAAAATCGATTATTGGAAGTCATGAACATCATATTGCGTGTAAGCTTTAGGTTCATTGCCAAAACTTATGTAAACAGCTGCTGTTATATGAAATCATATTACTTTACAAAATTGTAATATTCAAATTGTCGGTAGTTCTATGCAATTACTTATTTAGTTTTATATTTATTATTATTCTGCCCTAAAAGGTGCGCAACTGTAAGTTTGTATGACAGAAAACAAACTACCAAGATTACCTAATCCTAACCTATTGAATGGAAAGGAGAAAAAAATGAACATTTTTTAACCTATAATAATTACTGTCCGTAACGTTGCTGTCTAAGTTATCATCTCTCTATTTAACCTTCTTTATGGAACCTTAATATTTGAGCTATAAGTTATTTATCAAAGAAATCGTCGAACCTTCCCGAATAACACTATAGAATTGACCTAAAATATACGCGATACTTTCAAAGAACATTCAAAGAAATTAAATATTTTATAAGTGGTTCTTGAAATGCTTTTTCGAATATACTCACAGTAAGAACGCTTTTACAGGATAAAGTCGATTGACTACGGTTCGAATGTCTAAAATGTAACTTACCATTTACAATAACTTTGGTAAGGAAATACTTACTTTAAAACGCTCTTTCAGGGTACCTAATTACCTATGATAGATTGTTTACATTATATATTTATATATACAAGCGTCTCAAAACTAAGACCCCTTCATGTGTAGAATTTTTGGTGAAAATTAAGGAAATCCCTATATTTAATCATTCATAGGTGTTTAGGTAGGGAGTGCTTCCTGGGGCCATGGGGCGCGGTTCATTTAACTAATACTGATAGTATCAGCCACGCTAATCTACTAGAGGGATGGTAAAATTTTGCAGTGTATTCACCTTTAGTGTTACTTTTTATGTAATAATGTTTTTATTCACCTTTTTAGAATGTGTTATAAGTTAACTAAGATCTAAAAGAAAGGGAAGAAAGCTATTCTGATTTCATTTACATAAATAAAAAGACGTGTGGCACTCGGGGACTGCCGCGGTAAAGCTATTGCATGCTATGCCTTCAAGCCACACCTCCGTGCCCGTCGGAGTGGGGAGCGTGAGGATTTTTCGTTACGGAATTTCTCGATTCGGTCCCCGCGCTCAAGGCCCGCGATAGAAGCTATGCAATAGCTTAAAAATAAATTAGAAAAAAATTTAATTATAAATGCTTGCGGCCAAATTTTGACAGGCAACCCTGTCTATATATATATTCTCCTAATTATAAATATACATAAAATTTTGGTTTTAGCAAAAAAAATTATGAACGTACTAATCCTGCGGTGGGATCTTATACTTTATGTTTCATTCGATACATGCCTGATCAGGGTTACAATTATAACCTTCAGCAGTGGTAGTCCACTGTATGATGTTTATTTAGATGATTTATAGTAGGTAATACGTATCGTTTCGTATTATGCTATGCTAATGTGTAAACACTGGCCTATTTATGTTTTACCATTTTTACTATTAATATAGGTATCATATCATAATTGCAAGAGGACGATTGCATTAGTGAATGTTTGTAAGCTATAACTCATTTACGTCACGGCTAAATTTATCTGGATGAAATTTTCGAATAGTTACAGTGGTCTGGAATGTCCGGACAATGGTCTGGAATAGCACATATTATGCAGTCTTCTTTTCGAGCAGGTAGTATTGCATTGGAGCCCAGCCGCGGGCTTTAACTAAATCTACATAAAGTTTATTGGTCGTATCAATCAATACATTTAAATAAATACGATTTCTATTTACGTAAGCCCCAACAAGTAGGTACTCATGAATTTTTAGAGAATCCACCACCGATATACTTTTTGATTTTCGTAAACTTTCTTCGGTAAGCTATTTAAATTTTTCTGCGATTGATATCTACTTTCACTGGTAATAGTCGATGTTGTGAAAACATTCCGGTAGAATGTTCTAGAAAGTATGATTAACTTAAAAATAAAAAATAATTTGAAAAACGTGCCAGTTACATTCCGTGGAATTAATTTATAAAATAGGGAAAGGGGTACTTGTATCTGTTAATTTGTTAATCCATTACAGCTCTATGGAAGGACAAGCCAACAAACACATATCAGTATTAACTATATACAAATTGAGATCTTTAAATAACTATCAAATTTATTTCATGGCGCCATTCATTGATAGATTATAATATGTACATACAAAATAATATCTTATATATAAAATTCTCGTGTCACAATGTCAGTCTGCATACTCCTCCGAAACGGGTGGACCGTGGACCGTTCTCATGAAATTTTCTGTGCATATCGGGTAAGTCTGAGAATCGGCCAACATCTATTTTTCATATGTACCACGGGCGAAGCCGGGGCGGACCGCTAGTTATTTTATATTAATCTACATGAAATTAAATTTTGTACTTTCAACGTTTCAAACGACACGACCTCTCCCTTACACTTTACCTAACATGCCCTTTCATTACTGACCTACCTCTGAAACCATCACATAAAAACATAAGATCTAGATTATCTGCCATACAAACACAGTTCGTTCTGAATACATTGTCGCTCCGGAATCTAAAAAGTGCTGGACAAAACTATGGATGCGCAACGCATGCAGATGTGACTTTCTCGATGCAGTTTCTTACGTGATTGCCGATTGGATGCTCTATTAGTGCTCTATTAGTGATAGTCTATTGGCCTTTCGATAAAGATGTACATGGTGTTGTTTTTTTGTAGAAAACTTTTTTTTTTATTTTACAAATATTAATTTTGTACCTACTTGTTTTATGTTCATATTAGGAGCGATTTAATACAGACTTGCTGAAAAATATAACAATTCACGCGTAAAAATATTGAATTGCGTAGTTTATGACGAAATATGCCTTTAGTAGGGGGAGTGGAAATTTTGATGAAAATGTTATTTAATTTGTAATTAAAATGAATAAGTTCAATAAAAGTAATAAAAAGTATTAAATTTATAACAAAAATCAATCACGGAGTAGCTACGCAGTACATACAGCTTCAAATTGCATCGTATAATATCGACGTATGTTTACAAAAATAATATATCCTTTTTGTTACCTATAAGATAACAATAATATGAATATGACACATTTGAATACAATTCTCTTTGCATTTTCCTTTGTCTGAATATGAAAGTTCTTTGTAATGTTTTGATTTCTTGTATTGATTTTACAAGGCATTACAATTAATCATACAATAATGAATTTAACTGGAAATAAGAAAAGTTGTGGTCGATAATAATAAGTGTGTGTTTGCAAAACATATTCAAATATACATTTTTTTACTACGCAACGATAGTAAAAGTTAAATGTTAATTGACAGTGAAAAGCGAATAGCGCCAGTAAATTATAACATCAGCCACTGGAGTAGTGAAGTGCTAATTAAACAATATTCATATCATATTTCCTTGAGAACATAATACAAGTGCACTAAACGAACGAGTCGCTTTGATAAACTGACACCGTGAAACAATATCCCCCTGTATAATTGAGTGCTCGCACGCAGCGTGCGTACGCGAGTCGCAGTTGAGCGTCAGTCGGTCTCGCGGCACGCGGTCATTGCGCGCGCATCGACCGCCGTTCTCTATTCAAAAATTTCGAACGCGATCGCGAATTTTGTTTTTAAATATTTTTTTTAATAATGCAGTGACTATTGACCACGGTCATGTTGTTATGAAGTGCCAGTGTTGTGAACAAGTTGTCTCGCTTGATTGGACCATGGAGTACTAAACGTTGTTGTGGGTACTTTGGTTTCAGGCACCGGTGCCTTTTGTCTAGCGGTTGCGTTGGTACAGTTATGATTAGACATCGGATTATATGCATTTGCATATTTGCATATGCAAATGCATAAAACTCGCTAATTACGGCGTTAGTGCATATTTTAGCCTTTTTCCCCAATAGTGCATATTTCGTTAAGTAACGGGAGTTTTGATTGGTCGACTAACCTTTATTAGCCAATCAGAACGCTCAGCGAGTAAACAAACCCTATTTTGGCATGGTAAAATGGCGAAAAATTACAAAATGGGCTCCATTTTAAGTAAATTTTGAGCTATTCAAAATAGGGCTAGATTACCCTAAAACTTAAAACATGGGTTGAATTCCAAAAAAGGGCTAGATTTAGCCCGGAAAGGTCTAAGGTGGCAACACTGGGCTCGCGGGTGACAAACGTCACAAATTTGCGCTCGAAAATTAGGTAAAAATGCCTAATTGCATATTGGCACAAAAACTATACTAAATTTCATGAAAATTTCACTGTATTTGTACAATCTTTGATTTAAATATATAAAATAATAAAGGTTTTTTGATTTTGTATTGTGCATATTTTAGGCATATCAGTCGTTTTTAGTGCATATTTCGGCCTTTTTTAGTGCATATTTGCATGCATATTTTGGCATTTTGTTAGTGCATATAATCCGATGTCTAGTTATGATTATTCCAACTTTCTATGGAAATAAACATTGCGAATAAATATAGCCTTAGCAGAACCCAGCAGTGCAATTACCAATGGTATGACATTAATGTAATCGAAAATGCAAGTAACAAATTTGAATTGCACACTGTAGTATATACTTGTGAATATTAGCAACTTATTTATAGTTAACTCGATAATAATACTGCTATTGCGGTAATGAATAGGCATAACTAATTAATATGTCGTACAGGCACACTTTGTGGTAACCAAAAAAGGTCTTGGTAGACAGAAATTAACACTGAAACTACTTCTATACCTACATAAAAATAATAATAAATAATAGACCTAGCAAAATATAAAAGTTAATATGCATTTTGTTTGTTAATTGCATTGAAATGTTAAAAGGAGAACTAATTAAGCGATAACAGAAATAAATTTTAAGAGATATTTTTATTTGTTTTCTATAAATAAATTGCATTTTTATTGCAGAATATAAATGTTAGTATACACAAGTTTTCCGCCCTCGGCTTCGTCTAAGACTTATGTCTCAAATTATATTCTTAGACCTTCCTTAAAACTACGCTATCGATGAAAAACTGAAAAGTGAGTGAAAATCGGTGCAGCTGTTTAGAATCGCGAACAGACTTACAGAATGACTTGGCGGTGGACTGCTTTTAAATAATTATTTAGTGTTGCTTTTAAAATATAATTGAATCGTGACAATGCTCTCTAGATGGGGTGGCATGCAAATTTAAACCGTCTATTAAATTATCGTTAACGATGCATGCAGGTACACAAAATAAGTTTCACAATTTTGTCAATTATCAATTAAAATTTTAGTGTCAGCAATCCCAAAGTAGAAATATAGTAAAACTATCTGACCGATACCCCCCTTCTTCAAACAACTTTGATTTCTTTACCCATACCACAGAATACTGAATAGCTGTGCCCCGCGGTTTTACCCGCAGTGATACGCTCCTATTGGTCTTAGCGTGATGATATAATATAGCCCATAGCCTTCCTCGATATATGGGCTGTTAAGAATATAGTAAGATAGTATACCTAAATAATTTGGAAAATCCAAAAGTGCACGCCTCATAATTTTTTTTTAATAAATATTTATTAATTATTATTTTTGTTTATTTAATAACAATTAAACCACATCGAATCAGACCCTGAAAAATGAAAGGGTTCTATTCCTGAGCATACTCAAGCGTAAGAAAAAAAAAAGACTCGATTAGTAAAGTATTTCGGTCGCTATCGTGTTAACAAGAAAAAGGATCCGCACATACAGACACACGGACGTCCAAGACAGAACTTTTTTAAACTGTTTTTTAACTAGTTTAAATAACAAAAATGACATCAAAAATATCATGAACGTTAAAAATAGTGTTTTTTCTTAATATGTGTGTGTATGTATTATCTTACAAGTGCAATGTATGATACATAAAGACATTTTAAGTTTGAAAAATCAGATGTTTTGCGCGAAGTGACAGTAGTACCCACCTCAACGCTTCGCTTATGAGGCGTGCAATTATAATGGTTATTTGACGACCACAAATTTTATCGCTAAAGAAAATAGAAATAAATAATAATAAATAAATCGACGTTTTATTGAACAATAACACAATACTTGCAGTACAGCGCAGGTGAGATTAGATTCAAAAGGTCGTAACTCACGCACCGGGCGTTCCTCAGTTTTGTTAGTGGGGAACAGTAGGATAATGCGGGTGTGACGTCATAGTTTACGGAAATGACGAACAGACGGAACATGTGTTTTGTTATGCGTTGTTTTAGAATTTAGACGTATGTGGATGATGGTATTACGAAATGTGTCTCGGTTTTTTTTTTGAGAATTAATGTGTGTATCTTGAGACGATAATATGGTAGAAGTTATGTTGGTGTTTTTTTATCATATTTTACTAATTGTCACTAACACGTATCACACTAGCCATAAGATGCCTTAAGTTACTTGAAAGCCATAAAAAAATGCTTTCATTATGTTGTTCTCTTGGGTTAATCTGTCCAGATACATTAAGTACATAGATCTAGGTTAATTAGACGTACTATTCCCCACTATCCAATAAAACGGTGATAGTACAAACGTTCTTGACCTAGGTACCGAAATACGTACGTACACTGTGACTGGAGTAACGACCGAGGTGAGAGCGTGAACGTTATAATTATTAGATGCTAAACCCGCACATTGGTACAGTGGTTCTTGGCTTAGATTCCCGGTGAAGACGAAGAAAAAAAAAGACGGGTTGCACTCCGGGAGTGCCGGCAGAAGTGAAAACTTGATTATTAACGTTGAGCATGTTTGATATCCATCCGTCTTACGCTTTTTCGATCAGGTCAAGTGTCCTGACGCGAGTTTAAGATTTTATACTCATTACAGAAAAAGTGCTCAACGCCGCTAAATAAGTTTTCACTTCAAAAATGTCTCGGTCTGGTAAGACATAGAAGGTTGATCAACTACTTGTCCCTAAAGGAAATCGATCAATGAAACAGATGTATAATGCATCTGCCCCTTACCCCACTAGGGGACATGGGACTTCACTTTACAAACCCGCACATGCATGCGCCATGCATGCGCTGCGGCATGTCATGCGTCTATACGATTTGTTGCATGTGTGGATGCAGCTTTATAATGCGTTTAAAATTTACGTAATGGTAATGGGTGGGTTAGTTAAAGACGTATGAAAATGTTTTTCACGGTGCAGACGATGTAGGTGAGAGATCTAAGGTGTGTAAATAAATGACTTGTATCTTCTTCAATCCTTACTGAGAAAGACTTTTCGTTGAAAAACTGGTCGTTGGCCCATATATTATGATCTACTACAGATCAAAAAGGCTACAATAGTGTAGACTTTTATACCTACCGAATTATATATTATGCTATATATCTTAATAAGTATTCAGATTATGAGGTAATCTCCATGCGGTCGTGTGGTGTAATTCATACTGAAACATGCATCGATTAATATAATTTTAGAAAGTTACGTATAAATTAATTACCACCGACTTGCCAATAAAATTATGAATGCCCCGAATTACAAATAACAAGTAATTATTTTGTTTAACAATGTTGTAGTTAGAATATGACAGGAATGATAAGAAAATCAAACATTTTCCCAGTTAGACTACCATAGATTGAAACATAAATTGGGATAAAAATAAAATAATTTGGAAAATCCAAAAGTGCACGCCTCATAATTTTTTTTAATAAATATTTATTAATTATTATTTTTGTTTATTTAATAACAATTAAACCACATCGAATCAGACTCTGAAAAATGAAAGGGTTCTATTCCTGAGCATACTCAAGCGTAAGAGAAAAAAAAAGACTCGATTAGTAAAGTATTTCGGTCGCTATCGTGTTAACAAGAAAAAGGATCCGCACATACAGACACACGGACGTCCAAGACAGAACTTTTTTAAACTGTTTTTTAACTAGTTTAAATAACAAAAATGACATCAAAAATATCATGAACGTTAAAAATAGTGTTTTTTCTTAATATGTGTGTGTATGTATTATCTTACAAGTGCAATGTATGATACATAAAGACATTTTAAGTTTGAAAAATCAGATGTTTTGCGCGAAGTGACAGTAGTACCCACCTCAACGCTTCGCTTATGAGGCGTGCAATATAGCCTATTCCATTCACCGATAACGTAGCTTTCGATTGCTAAAATATTTTTTTAAATTGGTTCAGTTGGTCAAGAGATTACCCTCTACGTCTACAATGTTAATAACTCAGAAATACGAAAACTTAGTTGGAAAATATTATTATAGTCGAGCCAATTTAATAGGTAACATTTGACGTCTATCAATTTTATCTTCGAAGAGAGGTAACCTGCTTAAAAACATCGATTATAGTGAAATTAATCGATACGGATTTGAAACATTTGTCAATCGAATTTATTAATTTATGATGATTTTTATTCACAAGTAATCAATGCATTCGATTTTAGATGTCAGATTTCGATTTTTAGAGTAACGTCTCTGGTATTTAAAAAGAAAAAAGGTTTATTGACACAAAATTGTAGCGACGTCAGTTCTTCAATTCAGAAATTGTTTATTATGTTTAGAATGGTTTATCAGTAAAATGAAATCTTAAAATTACTTGTATCGGTCATTATTATTATAAATATGTAATCGTAATTCAAAATAATTTGGAAAATCCAAAAGTGCACGCCTCATAATTTTTTTTTAATAAATATTTATTAATTATTATTTTTGTTTATTTAATAACAATTAAACCACATCGAATCAGACCCTGAAAAATGAAAGGGTTCTATTCCTGAGCATACTCAAGCGTAAGAGAAAAAAAAAGACTCGATTAGTAAAGTATTTCGGTCGCTATCGTGTTAACAAGAAAAAGGATCCGCACATACAGACACACGGACGTCCAAGACAGAACTTTTTTAAACTGTTTTTTAACTAGTTTAAATAACAAAAATGACATCAAAAATATCATGAACGTTAAAAATAGTGTTTTTTCTTAATATGTGTGTGTATGTATTATCTTACAAGTGCAATGTATGATACATAAAGACATTTTAAGTTTGAAAAATCAGATGTTTTGCGCGAAGTGACAGTAGTACCCACCTCAACGCTTCGCTTATGAGGCGTGCAAAAGTTAAGCAAATGTGCAGTTCTAACAAAACGAAATATCATGATATTCTATGTCGTCGTTACTAGGTTACGTTGTCGAATTTTGTTGAAATGTCAAATGTTGCCTATAAATGCATCTACAGACGCTCCGATTTGGTTGGTGCCAACCATCCGACCACGACCAAATCGGAAAGTGTAGAGAGCGGTCGGTCCGACATAATTATTATTAATATTGGTTTGACGTGGTCGGATGCGCCAGCAATACCGACCAAACCAACTTCCTATCCGATCCAACCAAATTGGAACGTTTGGAAGCTTTGTTCCGACCAAATCGGCTCATTCACATTTGCAACGCCGCCGGTGTAGGACGTCAACATGAACGCCGAGGGAGTTACGGTCACCGAACGTGACATATTAATAAAATTACTGGAACTATATAAAGACTTTCCCTGTTTGTGGGACTTAAGTAACAAAGATTACGCAAATAGTGATGCGAGAAATCAAGCGTATTTTATTATGTTAGAAGTATTAAAAAAATTGACGTGCGGCTACATTAAAAACCTTAAAAAATAAGTTATAAGAGCCGCATATGACTGTAATTTTCTCTATTTCTATAGTAGAATTTAGCCCATTCTCTTCGTACTATGGTCAACTGACATATTACTCTATGGTCAACTGACAGTTGGAAGGCCAACCGTCGGACAATCTGTAGCAATGTTGGAATGGTTGCCATGTCGGTTCCAATATGGTTGGCACCAACCAAATCGGAGCGTCTGTAGATACACTTAAAATGGCTCTACTATAGTATAGAAGTATATCTAGATTGTATTAAGTGCACCAAACACGTCCAATAACTTACTGCATAATTAAGTTTGACAGCAATTTGAGGTATATATCTGTAGGAATCTACTCGTTGAAAACCGCAAAGATGTGGTCATGTGAGATATTTATGTAGACAAAATAAATAGGTAATTATTGACATAGTTTAAAAAAAAACTATACTTGCTGAAACTCATGAAATTATTGTATTGTCACTAAACCTTGATAAGTGTACAGAGTTTGAATTAAATTTCCGGTTTATACAAACGTGTCAGTTACATACAAACAGACAAGTGTAGCTAATAAAAACGTGTTAAAAATCGTTTCATTAGTTAACCCAATCATACAGTTTTGCATTTGCAACCTGCATTCATTAGGAATATGGTAATAGATCATGTTACAGTCGGTGAAAGCCATTATACATTCATGCGACGGTGGTATTTGCATCTTACACAACTATGTTCATGTTATTTGATGAACATGCCACTAGATTGTGATCATGTTAGTTAAGAAAACAATGCTCTTGATTGTAGAATATAGATGAAGCTTTGTTGTGACCGCGACTTTCTACAAGTAGCTAAACAGTCCATTGTCATGTGCCTAATCGAGCTTATAGGTAAATCTATATCTACCAATATTAGAAAACTGAAGAGATTGTTTGTTTCAACGCGCTAATCTCGGGAACAACTGGTCCGATTTGAAAAATTATTTCGGTGTTAGATAGCCCATTTATCGAGGAAGGCTATAGGCTATATAATATCATCTCGCTAAGACGAACAGGAGCGGAGCACTGCGGGTATAACCGAGGAGGCCAGCTAGTAATAAATACATAATATACAGGGTGTACCAAAAAGTAGTGATGAACGGAAGCTGAGAGGTAGAGGACCTAGAGGGCTATCCGAATCACCCCCATGTATGTAATGCGATTTTTCGTATTTTCGGAGTTATGACGATTTTTTCA
This sequence comes from Colias eurytheme, assembly GCF_061535395.1. Classification (NCBI taxonomy): domain Eukaryota; kingdom Metazoa; phylum Arthropoda; class Insecta; order Lepidoptera; family Pieridae; genus Colias; species Colias eurytheme. The sequence goes on from NC_142984.1 coordinate 1,316,557, forward strand.
ATTTTTCACCTATCGCCGAGTACGATGATATTTTCACTCATGCTGACGTCAATGATTGCGGAAGATGCTTGATTTTTTTTGTGTGCTAAGCTGAAAGATAGGCCAATTCAGTATGGTAACATTTACTATCGTTAGATCTTTGAATGGAATAAAAAAAAGAATGAAATGGCAAGAAAGATAAAATTACCCAGTATGTTCACCACTTCAAGGGCCCGTAAAAAAATAAAATCACATAAAAAAAGTTTTCCGTTTGACTTTTAAAAACTTGCTCTATCTATCAGATAGCTACCCTGAAAATTTCATTTTATTATTCAGAAGGCTTCAATCGAAAAATTTGAATCTAAATGTGGTAAGTGCAAAAATTGAATTAACATGATGATCATTAAAACCAATAAATAGGTGTTTAATTACCAGAAATTTTTAAAATAACCCCGCTGTTGCTCAATGCAAGTGCGACATCACCGTAAAAAGTAGTCTTTTAAATGTCTGAATGCCCTTTTATCATTTTTAATGGTTTCTTCTGCTACTATGAATTTCCGGGTTATTTCGTCCAAATTGTGGCAGTCTCTCGTCTTTGTAGTATCCCCACGGAAAATAATCAATAGGGTTTATGTCCGGGGACCGTGCAGGCCAGGCTAAAGGGCCAAGATACCCTGAAAGATGGATTGGTCGTTGCAGCCTGCGCATGCGCCGGTGAAGCCTGCCTTAAAGCCTGGCCTCCACGGTCCCTCGACCTAAACCCCATTGATTTGTTTCAATGGGAATATTAAAAAGACTTCGGCTACTTGAGAGAATGCCACAATTTAGACGAAATAACCCGGAAATTCATAGTAACAGAAGAAACCATTAAAAATGATAAAAGGGCATTCAGACATTTAAAAGACAACTTTTTACGGTGATGTCGCACTTGCATTGAGCAACAGCGGGGTTATTTTAAAAATTTCTGGTAATTAAACACCTATTTATTGGTTTTAATGATCATCATGTTAATTCAATTTTTGCACTTACCACATTTAGATTCAAATTTTTCGATTGAAGCCTTCTGAATAATAAAATGAAATATTCAGGGTAGCTATCTGATAGATAGAGCAAGTTTTTAAAAGTCAAACGGAAAACTTTTTTTATGTGATTTTATTTTTTTACGGGCCCTTGAAGTGGTGAACATACTGGGTAATTTTATCTTTCTTGCCATTTAATTATTTTTTTTATTCCATTCAAAGATCTAACGATAGTAAATGTTACCATACTGAATTGGCCTATCTTTCAGCTTAGCACACAAAAAAAATCAAGCATCTTCCGCAATCATTGACGTCAGCATGAGTGAAAATATCATCGTACTCGGCGATAGGTGAAAAATTGAAAAAATCGTCATAACTCCGAAAATACGAAAAATCGCATAACATACATGGGGGTGATTCGGATAGCCCTCTAGGTCCTCTACCTCTCAGCTTCCGTTCATCACTACTTTTTGGTACACCCTGTATAGTAGTAAGATTTCTTCTTGTGATATGTTTCATAACAATTTTTTTGTAATTAATTTGTATTTTATGAATTGCTTTCTATTAGTATTCTTATTTGAAATTAGTAATTGTGCAGGATCGTTTGCACCACGCTAGTGACTCAATAACTCGAATAAACTGGCGCCAGTAAAGAGGTCACAGTAATACGAGATTCGTTTTAACTGTTGTCAATCTAATGGAGACTTGAAAGTCGCGTCAATTAGCCTTGTGTGTCTCAAATTAACGCACAGTTTAGTTAACTAAAATAATCGGATATCTTAGATGGTTCTGTAAGTGATGTGTTTCAGTCATCACGCAAACAGTTGTTTAGCCTTAGTTACTGAACTTTTGTTAATAAGTGATTAGAGTTTAGAACCACGTCTCGACCTCGAAAGAAAACTTTTCTGCTGCTAGTTAGATACTATTTTACGAGTACGGCAGTAATAAAGAAAATTCATTAGTCATTTCTCTAAATGTGTGATAGTGTCTAATTACACTATCACACAACTAATACAAGAACTGTCTTAGGAATTTAGACGTCTATCTATAATAACCATTTCCATAGCTTAGCTAAATAATAGTTCTATAGTTGCTATATTTATGAATTCGATTTATGTTAGAATTAATTTCCACATAACGTATATAAAATTCAAAGTCAAAACCATATTAACAGAGACATTACATTCCAATTTGTAAAAGAATGCTAGAGCAACAGTTAATTATTACAGTGACCCGCTTACCGATGTGTATTCTGTCGGCTGACTCACTCGCCCTGTCAATGACACCCGCTTGACATGTGGTGTGTTATGAAATTATTATCATTTTGTATGTGTAGCGCAAGACGACATACCGTGCCTAGTGGTTAGGGAGCCAGCAGCAGATTTTATGACCAAGTTCCTCTCAAGCGGTAATTTGTAAAATGCATCAAAGTATAGTATTATGAAGCCTCGTGAACGTCAGCTGGAGCTCGGTTGGGGGGATGAGCGGCTGTAGCCTCCCACGCACGTAGGAAAAAAAAATATATTCAGTCATTTCCTCTCAGCTAAAAATTTGTCAAATTGTAGCTAACCCAATATCTCAACGAAAAAAAATAATCAGCTGGTTACAACGTGGTGTATTGTACGTCAGCTGGTGTCTCGAACATGAAAAAAGAACAATTATTTTCCGTGATTTCCTCTCAAACAAAAATTTACCTGATGATAGCTTATATGTAACTGTGGATAAATATATAAGTCAGCTGGCTGTATCTTGGTGGAAAAACCGTCAGCTGATACTTTGAAAGTTATTACATAGGAGTTAGACAGAAGCATCTATTGCCAATTTATATGCATCAGCTGACTAGGTTTTCCTCAACTTATTGCTAGCTGATTTTTTTTATTTATCGCATCAGTATATTAACAATCAGCTCACAAATTTTCATCTGAGAGGAAATGACGTATCTTTAATTATTCGACATTGCGCTTCAATATAAGAGTTAAGTTGAAATAAACATTCAGTATCAATATTTTTGAAACGAATAAGTATGTAATCAAATAATTTTATATATTTAAATAATTAAATAATCAATTAGCAATAAATGAACTAGTTACTCGATAAATAATATTTATTATATAAACTTGATAAAAAATGATAATGAGAACAATATGATTTATTCGTTTTCGCTCTGGCTTGAGTCACTTTCCTCTCTTTCCGATTCATTATCAGAGTCGTTATATATAGACTACAAGCCCGCATATGAAAAAAATATGGGTCAAATGAACCACCACGGGACATATCTAGTACGAAAGAAGAGCAAAAAATAATAAGATTCATCACTATGCCGTCACTTGTAAGCTGTCCAACTAAGTGCAGATGAGAATTCAAAAGTACAGGTAGACTCGGTAAATTTTGGTCATATATTTTTGTACGGCATTCTTAACCATCGATAGATCCATTAAAAATAATAAGAAACCGCTCAGTGCCGTACAAAAATGTGGGTCCACCAAGTCGGAATTTTTATTTAATTTCCGAGAGTTACCGGGGGTAAATTTGGTCATTTGACCATGTACGGCATCTGTGTCATACTATTGCTATACTGCTTTTAATCCATTATTCCGCAACGCCGTACAAAAATCATGGGGACAAGGGGAAAAAATCGAGAGTTGTAATCCCCTCTCTTTCCCCACTCCAGGGGGTCATTTGACACAACACGAAATAAATTTATTTTTAAAGTATTTTATGCATGGATAATATTTTTTCATGTGCCGTACATTTTCGTTGGTTCAAAGGGGAAAAATCTGAAAAAGAAAAAATCCATATAACGAAATGTTTGCTTTATATTTTTCTAATAAAATATAAATATACATTAATATTAAGAAGCTCGAGGTGGTTAATTATCACCTTGGAAAGTCGGAGTCAAGTGGAATGGACTCCGTTAAATTGATGAACTAATAAAAAAGCTATGAACGAAAAGATGTGAATTATATTCAATCAGCCCATGAATACAGGTAAAGTCACAAGCAAATGCTAGTAATATATACATATTCAAAATGTACAAGTAAAGCGCTTTCAAATGATACCAAACACGGCATATTTATCTTAACTTTATTTTTTTACTCTGTATGTTTTGTCCGCTAGAGGGCGCCACATTAGATTTTGTGAAACCCCATATAGCCTTTAGCTAGCTGGTCACTGATTATCCAGTGAACAATTCAGACGCTTCTAATGATATGTCATTTGTCGAATTCTGATAAGTAGTTTAGAAGTTACGAGGGAATAGATGAACATACATACATGACCTGTCAAAACCATAACCCTCCTTTTGCTTTGCCGTAGTTGGGTAAAAATATGTTAATGCCGTACTGTATCAAATGGCCATAAAGCACCCTTAAAATTGTAGCTTTCGTCGCTTTCATCAGCCTAAAAGATGTGGTCTGCACAAAAATGTACGGCATCGTTTTTTCCTAATTTATCTATGTTAATACTATTTAAAACAACGAATAAAGTGTAGTAAACTATTATATTTCATTAATCTACGATGTTTAAACTTTAACAAAATTTCTGGGTTTGCATTTCTCTATAACTTTTTTTAGAACGGTTTCTTTTGAACGGCAATACTATACAACAATTGAATTTTACAATATCATGTTAAAAAAAAAGTTCCCGTACAGGGTCAAATGACCTTACAGCTCTTTATATCAAGAATTCGATGAAATTAAGATGATTATTGGTATACATTTAAAAGAACAATTATTTTTTGACGGCATTGCTTTTAATAGTACTTTTGAGTGCTAGATAATGTTTTGGAACCGAAGCCGTACTTAGTCAAATGACCCCCTGGAGTGGGGAAAGAGAGGGGATTGCAACTCTCGATTTTTTCCCCTTGTCCCCATGATTTTTGTACGGCGTTGCGGAATAATGGATTAAAAGCAGTATAGCAATAGTATGACACAGATGCCGTACATGGTCAAATGACCAAATTTACCCCCGGTAACTCTCGGAAATTAAATAAAAATTCCGACTTGGTGGACCCACATTTTTGTACGGCACTGAGCGGTTTCTTATTATTTTTAATGGATCTATCGATGGTTAAGAATGCCGTACAAAAATATATGACCAAAATTTACCGAGTCTACCTGTACTTTTCAATTCTCATCTGCACTCAGTTGGACAGCTTACAAGTGACGGCATAGTGATGAATCTTATTATTTTTTGCTCTTCTTTCGTTCTAGATATGACCCCTGGTGGTTCATTTGACCCATATTTTTTTCATATGCGGGCTTGTAGTCTAATACCAACGATGTAAGTTTTGCAGGACGTCAACATAAAGTCAGATTGAAATAATTTCTCGTAAATGTTAATAAATGTTAAATGAAGAGTTTGTTTGCCATATGTACGGATTTAATCGTCTAAAAAAGATCAATGATTAACGTAGTTATTTTTATTTAATACTTTTTAGTGTATTTTTCAACACGAATCCAACGAGCCCAAACTCGATACCTAAAGTTGAGTCAATATATTACCGAGTTCCTATGGCCACCTTCCGATTCCATCATCAAATCAGCTCTATAATATCATGATAATGTTTCATCGCTATCCAATTTACATACGTATACAAAATTTCTGCTCAATCGGTTACCAGGAAGTGAATCAACTTTACTTGCTTCATTTCAATTAAGTCATCGAGATTAGACAAAAATGCTCATAAAATAAAAACTACTGGGCCTATCCGAATAAATCCGAATCCGAATTTTTATGGGACCAATTCGACACCATTCCGCATCAAACAAAAAAAAAAGAATCACGTCAATCGTTTCAGAAACCTCGGAGTAATCGGTGAACATACATAAAAAAAAACATACCGGCCGAAATGATAACCTCCTCCTTTTTTTTGAAGTCGGTTAAAAAATCAGCTAGCAATAAGTTGAGGAAAACCTAGTCAGCTGATGCATATAAATTGGCAATAGATGCTTCTGTCTAACTCCTATGTAATAACTTTCAAAGTATCAGCTGACGGTTTTTCCACCAAGATACAGCCAGCTGACTTATATATTTATCCACAGTTACATATAAGCTATCATCAGGTAAATTTTTGTTTGAGAGGAAATCACGGAAAATAATTGTTCTTTTTTCATGTTCGAGACACCAGCTGACGTATAATACACCACGTTGTAACCAGCTGATTATTTTTTTTCGTTGAGATATTGGGTTAGCTACAATTTGACAAATTTTTAGCTGAGAGGAAATGAATGAATGTATTTTTTTTTCCTACGTGCGTGGGAGGCTACAACCACTCACCCCCCCAGCCGAGCGCCAGCTGACGTTCACGAGGCTTTATAATACTATACTCTGATGCTTCTGACGAATTATCTCTTGAGAGGAAATAATGAACCCAATTTGCACCTGGCTCCCTAACTATAGAAGATGCACTTTGCCGTACCGTGCCTAGGCGTGCAAATTGCGATTGCTCGGTTGCTAATGGCAACCATACTTTTCGGTAAATATTCTAAAAGTTGCAGAGACAACTACTGATTATTAATTTATCAAGTTTCGTCTATAAATTTATAAAGAATAGAAAAAATTCGATCACGAGGCGGGACTCGAACCCGCATCCTTTCGCGCCATTCCGGGGCGGATGCCTGACCAACTCAGCCACTCGTGACCCGCCAGAGCAATCGAATTTATTCTATTCTTTCAGTTTTATGTGTCTGGAGGGACACACCATTCATCCAATTTTTTCTATTCTTTATAAATTTATATTTATAAAGCATTTGAATGCCATAAAACCAAAAATATAAATTCAAGTTTCGTCTAGCTTTCGTCTGCAGCTTGCTAGACTAATTAATTATCATCCATGGAAACTTGAACTATGCAATAATGCAACCCCTAATTGCTGATAAATTAAATATTTCAGTTAACAAAAGATGCATCTCGCAGACTTTCATTTTTTAATGGCTCGGAAAGTAAACAGATATTCGCGAATCACAATAGACTTCGTTTACAATATCGAAACTTTACTGAGGGACATTAAAACTAGTTTTCTTCGTAGTTTTCTAATACCTATTTATTGATGTTAGCATCCAATATTTTTCTGATTTTCATTCCATAAACGCATTATTTGAGTAACGAATACAGGTTTTATTGTTATCGGCATTTCAGTATATATCTTAATTCTTAATTTATTTTCTTCAACTATAATTTATAAAACTGTTTTGTGGTAGGTAATTACACTTCTAAAATAAACATAAGATCATACTTTTTGGCGTCACTCAACAAAAACAATAGTATTACAATGTTTTGGCCTCTTTATGAGCCTACCGGGGGCAGACTAATTATAACTATTACTATGAAAGATGACGTATTACGTACACTGTGTGTATATTTCTAATTTTGCTCACAATTGGGTCAAACACATGGTACTAGTATTTCTTTGTTTACGGAAGATATGTTTTGCTTTTAAATAATATGTGATAATCAGCCCGCTGACACTAAGTGAACTTTAGTATTTGCGTTTTGTATTTTATCGCTAAATATTGCATATTAAGTGTTATTACGCTTATAAACATTGCTAATAGGGTTTTGTTGTTTGACTTATCAAAGTAAAGTTGTAAGAGATTTTCATAACATTTAATTGAACATTTGTTACTTTCATCCCAGATTTGAGACAACATTTATAAGTACATATAATACGAAGAGATTCTACAGAATTTAGGTCATGATTAAATAGCGAACCCACATACACAATAGAATAAAGGCGAAAGTAATTAATAGATACCTACGCGTCAAAATCTATATGCGTTCACCTGCGCCTGCGCATGAGTCACATAAGATGCATATGAGTGCTGTTTCTTAGTCATGTAACTGTTTTGATGAAGCCAATCCATTTTAATTTGATTAAGCCTTGTGTTGGTTATGAATATGTGAAAGGATATTCGATTTGTAAGAAAATTAGCCTCTTTATAATAACTTTCTACAAAGAAATTATTTTTAAGTCGATTCATTCCATAAAAGGATGAACGAGGAAATATTATTTAGTTTTAGTTGTTATTTTTAAGCAGTAAGAACTTTTATTGCGGTAATATTTCTTATGATTTAACGATAAGTGTAAGTGTGAATATATAGTTTTAATTAATTTAGGCAGATTTATGTGCACGTTGGTAAGCGTGCTCGTGTATTTATAGTCTCACATAAAAGTCTAATATATATATTGCTTCCATAAATAAATATATGAGCGAAATTACGGATCCTCTCAATGTCCATGTTAACTAGAATGTATTACATAGAACTTGATATACATGACTAAGAAAGCACAACAACTGTACTTTATATGTATCGCAGTAAATATTTACTATCTTGATTATTCAATGTGCAGTCACTTCAATTTATAAACAACTAGCGGTCCGCCCCGGCTTCGCCCGTGGTACATGTTTACGTTTTCTCTACATAAGAACCATCCTCGTACTTCAAGGAATATAATAAAAAAAGAATTATCGAAATCGGTTCAGCCGTTCTCGAGTTATGCGCTTAACAACACATTTTGCGATTCATTTTTATATATAAAAGATTAACAATTATATCTACAAGAATGACAATTTGGTGTCGTTACAATGCGTGTGCGTCATCTAATATTGTAGGCTTCCGGCTATTCATTATAATATATACCAAGCGTATTTCAAAGAAAAGTCAGACAGCGATGGTAATATCCTTTTTTGGTCTTCAGAATTTTATATAATTTGCAAGCTGTAATTAAACATGAAGTAGGTAATCAGGGTAATTTTGTTACTTTGTGTTATATAACCGAACCAAAATCGATTAAGGTTACAAAAACTTGTTACCATTTTAGGTGCATATTTAATCTGATGATGATCATACGTTGTATCATATCAGTTCAGTAAATGACTAGTATATTTGGATGCATTTTTTATTAAATTCCTAGCAAGTTTCCCGTTAATTTACACTTGATTGCACTTGATTTGGTCCGTATCAGTGATATGTGTAATATCATAATACAAATCACAAACCCAATGAAATCCCTCATTAAAAACATCGAAGTCGACCGTTATCATCTTCAAAAAACACTAAAGAAAGCAATAATGCACTCATAAGTGTAAGTGTTACGTCAGAGCGGTGAGTCAGTGCATTGGGCGATACCGGTCCGTCAGGTTGGCGTTAGGGCATGCAGAACCGAGTCCGGTTCCAAGTTTTTGAAACCCGGTTCCAAATCGAGCTCAGAACCGGGTAGAACCGGGTTACCCGGTTCTTTTATAATACCTCGGAAAAAAAATATGAAATTAAACAAAAGTAACTGTAAAAGTACCTGATGGGCCTTTTATTTTACGCGGCTTGTGTCTATTTTATTAAATTAATAAAGAAACAATTTTTCTAGCAATTTTTCCTTTATCTGTGTTATAAGACGTTACTTTTACCAAATTTAAAGGCTCTGTGTTCATGAGAAGTACCCTGTAGGGTTTGAGTCCCATGCGAATGTCGAAATTTGCGAAAATTTTCAGCATTTACGGCTGTATCTTTTAATGCGTTGGCTTGTGAGTTTGACTTTTTCACATCATCAAGAGAACGAAGACTTGAGAACTTACTTACTCCTCTGGCGCTGAAACCCCAAAGTGGGTCTTGGCCTTTGAGACGAGAACTCTCCATCTTCCCCTGTCCTGAGCGGTCTCTTGCCAATTATTATTGGATCGTAGCACGCGCAAGTCCACCTCTACTCGATCGCGCCAGCGATACTTAGGTCGTCCAACCGGCGGTCGGCCCAGGGGTCGCCCCAAGTATGCCCTCTTCAGTCCTCGTTCCTCACCAATTCGTTCTACATTACCGAGCCAACGGAGCCGTTGTGCTTTTATTTATCCAAGTATATTTGGCTCGGCCATTAGTTTTTCTAGTTCGGCATTTGTTCGGACTCTCCAGCTTCCATCCTCTCGTCTGGTGGGACCAAAAATCTTGCGAAGAAGCCTTCTTTCGGTGACTAAAAGCTTGCGTTCTTCATTCTGGGTCAGGGTCCAGGTTTCACACCCATACATAAGTATTGGTCTTATGACCGTTTTGTATATATACGCAATTTGGTGTTTTTGCTCAGAAGCCTGGACGCGAGCACCTCATGCAAGGCTGCACCACATTTCAGGGTATTTTGGATACGGATATTAATTTCTTCCTCCCTGGAATGTGAGTCAGTTATAGTGCAACCCAGATATCTAAAACTAGCAACTCCTTTGTACGTCGTATCTCCAGCCTGTAGGTCTTGGCGTTGAGCTCGTGTATCTCTATACCGCTTCATGTGGGGATATTCCGTTTTGTTGGCATTGATTTTTAGTCCAACCTTTTCTGCTTCTTCTTTCAAGATACTCGCGGCTTCGCTCACTTCATCGCGGGTTTCACCTAACATGTCATTAGCATACCCAATAATCACCTTATGACTTGACTTGAGTATTCGATATAAATTTCAGCTTGATACCAAAAACAAAAACATGACTGGATCATTATATGAAACAGTAATCAACAGCTTTACAAATTCACGACAAATCTAATAAAAATATTTCAGTAGCCTAATTTTTGTCATTTTCGAAACCTAATTATTTTTTGGTAGTACACCCATAGGAAACTTTTAGTATCTAAGGTTAGACAACCAATCAGAGCCACGCTTGAGGCGTGGCATGAAAATTCGCGATGCACGTGAGTCTGACGTTGCCAGATAGAATAAATTTGTTAAAATAATGCATCAAAATATAAATAATACTTTATATTTTAATATTTTGGTCGGAACCGGGAGAACCGGGTTTCACACTATTCAGACCCGGTTCTCAAGATCATCAAAAAACCCGGGTTTACCCGGGTTTTTCGGAACCGGGTAAACCCGGGTGCATGCCCTAGTTGGCGTATAACCGCTTATTGGGAATGCGCATTAATAAATATAGGACGCGATGTAAAGGGTCTTATGTAACAAGAGTTTGGTGAACAGCTGAAAAAAGGACGATAATGGCAAGAATAGATGGTGTTTGGTATCTGACGCGTTAAGCGTATCTAATAATGTTTCGGGGTTCCGATAAATGTTTTGAAAAACATGTGTAGAAGTTGTCTTAAATGCAGATAATAATATTATGTATAATTTGGAAAATCCAAAAGTGCACGCCTCATAATTTTTTTTTAATAAATATTTATTAATTATTATTTTTGTTTATTTAATAACAATTAAACCACATCGAATCAGACCCTGAAAAATGAAAGGGTTCTATTCCTGAGCATACTCAAGCGTAAGAGAAAAAAAAAGACTCGATTAGTAAAGTATTTCGGTCGCTATCGTGTTAACAAGAAAAAGGATCCGCAGTCCGCACATACAGACACACGGACGTCCAAGACAGAACTTTTTTAAACTGTTTTTTAACTAGTTTAAATAACAAAAATGACATCAAAAATATCATGAACGTTAAAAATAGTGTTTTTTCTTAATATGTGTGTGTATGTATTATCTTACAAGTGCAATGTATGATACATAAAGACATTTTAAGTTTGAAAAATCAGATGTTTTGCGCGAAGTGACAGTAGTACCCACCTCAACGCTTCGCTTATGAGGCGTGCAATATCGTATGAGGACCATAAGAAAAGGACTAAAGGCGACAATAAGATAAGCGATTTGTCATTGTATACACTCTAGATACGTTTTTTTCTATGGTATATTAGACGGTCTTTGTAACCTTGGTAACGCTCAGTATTGCCTAAATAAATCGTATAGAAAGGTAGTGTAATAATTAAAAGTTATAATTGGGTTTGGAAATGAATAAAGTACACGGTACTAATTAGTACTTACATTGTACAATGTACATATTTCAAATAGATTTTTACGAAACTTTAATTAGAAAGCTGTATCTCATTTCAAAAGCTAACAAATTTAAATTCGTGTTTTTTTTTCTGTTTTGGCTAGAATCTAATGACTTTTGTGTTGTTTTGCGATGTCTCGATGATTATTTCGATAAGCCTCTGAATGTAATTACTTGCCTTTCTCTCGATTAGATTGATTCACCGGAAAGAATTGTGCCTTATTGTTTGCGTCTCATAATTCTCGATGTTATTACGTTTTTGATGTGCTTTTCTATTTATTACAATTGAGATGGGTAAAAGCGTAGATATATCACTTCACTTTATGGTTCCTGAAGCTAAATTATTCTGTATTCTTCACCTTTATTTCCTTGAATGACTCCAACTGTACCAGCCTGATTGCAGCAATAAGGCGATTCCAAGTTTAATCTCCCAGAAACAATGTAACCAATAAAGCGAACAAATGAACTGTAATTTAATTCTATTGCTCAGTATTACAGCCATTAAGTGCGATGCTGCAATACGCTGCTTTCGCCCACACTTTGCTAGCATTCCTATAAACCAGCTTTGGCCTGCTCCTCTTTATATACGACTTGCGTCTTATCCGATAATTTATGGGCAAATACTGAGACTTGCTTTGGGCACTTTATCTAGCGTGAGTTGGTACTGTGCATGTAGGGATTGAAATTCTAGCTCGCATATAAGTTTATTCAGCTCATTCATTCTCGCAAAAGTACGCGAATTTTCAGTTTATTCATTTTAGTAAAATTTAACAGCGACTTTTGCACTGTCTTGCCACTGTTTGAAACAATTTCGTTCACAAAAACGACGAACTTTTTTAATTTTTAAACATGGATCGACCCATGGATGAAAATCGTGTAAATATAAATATTTTAGTAATTAAGCCTCAATTATCTTCATCGTGCAGATTTTCACGATGCAGATCATCAGATCTCCTAGGTTATCAAAAGCTGGGTTCGTCGTACGGCATTAATTGAATAGCGCGCTTGAAATCAATCGATAAACTCAAACATTCATTTATTCAATTAGACTACTATTTAGTAGCACTTTCGAATCGTCATTACATAGTATTTTTAACATTTACCACCGATTCGGAAAGCAGTATCTATGGAGAAGAATCGGCAAGAAACTCCATAGTTGCTCTTTTAAAATAATGTCAATAAATTTACATAATATGTACCTGGATATACCTTCAAACCTTATTACTCCTACTTATGGCATTATTGCTCAAAAGCCAAAGCATTTGCAATCTGCAGATTTTTATCACAGCTCGATTCTCGATAACTCGGCCCATCCTACGCCAGTAATTAGTATTCGCTATTGAAGGCTTTGGCTCCGTATTCGGTAACGAAACGTGGTCGGAATTGTTGGTGTATGTGCTTTGAATATTTATTAACATTTTTACTTATAAGCCCCACCTGTAATATTTTTTGTACGTATGAAATGTATTAGGAATCATGCCATTGTTTTGTACATTTTTTGCATCATCATCATTATTATTATCGACTATAAAAATTCAACTATTGAATTAAATATTTCTCATTTTCGATATATTATTTTAAACTTCATTGCTGAATACGAATTAATGTTCTTATTGCATGCTAAATTTATTGCTATAAATATTCTTACTTGATTCATTGCACTATTTGAAGAATGTCGCAATATCTCGATATTTTACACATTAATTTCTATCTTATGATCCGTACTTATACTTTCTTTTAACACTGGAGTTAATTTCATCCAAATATGCAACAACATTAATTCTAAGCAAGATGAGTTGCGTAATAGTAAAGCACAGACTACATTAAAGAACAGTCCACTACTACATGATTAATCGGTTTCTAAAATTATGAGTCTAGGTGAAATTGTAAAGCAGCTAACTGAATAGGAAATGGAAGCTAGTGATATAAGCTTGTAGTTATTAAACAAAATATCGACGTTCATTTCCTTATAACACTTAGTTGCTGTTTGAGACTAATAGTCTAAGATCCCACGACAGGATCAGTGCGTTCATCGGTTTTTTGCGGAAAACCGAATTTTTATGTATATTTTTAATTAGGAGAATATATATCGACTAGGTTGCCAGTCAAAATTTGGACGCAACACTCAACCTTAAATATTCAACATCTTTAACAGCCGGCAACCCTTATTTGCGGCCGGATTTAATTAGGGATTTTATTATATATGATAATAAATAGAAAAAAATTAGCTTTAATTTGATATATGATTCATAAATGTGCGTTATGAACGTAAAAATGAATCGAAATCATACCTGTTTGCACCAGGTTGCCAAGATGTTGCGGCCAGGTGAAAAGCGGCAACCGTGATTTTTTAGAATTTTTATATCATTTGACGTGATGTAGACTACATTTTATTCAAAAAACAAGTGAACGAATTTTTTTCCCAAAAATCGATTAGAAAAATTTTAATTAAACATGCTTGCGGCCAAATTTTGACTGGCAACCTAGTCGATATATATTCTCCTAATAAAAATTAACATAAAAATTCGGTTTTCAGCAAAAAACCGATGAGCGCACTGATCCTGCAGCCGGATCTCGTACTATAAACTCCACGTTGACGCCTAGAAATTCATATTGCCGTGCTAAATTTTTTCCATTCGAGTGAATAATTTCCCAGAACAAAGTGCGTGGTGGAATACGTTATTTAGTCGGCTCGTTATTTATTCGGTTTCATATCCGCAATGTATTTATATTTTCAGTTCAATTTCCCGTCACTCAAATGAACACTAAACGGTCATATACGTAGCTGTTCCCCGCGGTTTTAACCGCACTGATTCGTTTCTATTGGTCTTATGATGATATAGCATGTAAACCTTCTTCTATAAATGGACTATCTAACAGTGAATAATTTTTCAAAACTGGACCCGTGGTTTCTGAGATACCAACAAACTCTTCAGCTTTGTAATATTAGTATAACAGAATTTTTGTTACTTCACAAACTCAATTGTTACATGTGTTGATAAAAATCAATGTTAAGAGTTGAGACATTGTTGCAGAGTACTGTATGCAAATCATATTGTGCTATAAGAGGTCGTGATGGTGCTTATAACGTGAATGTTATAATGTGTTTTATATTCTAAGTTCTAACCCAGTTAACACATGTGTGTGTTAAGCACACTACATAGTATTGTTGTTCAATATGAAAAAAGAGCGTGTGCCGAGCCACGTGTCAGAAGTGGAACTTTTTTGGCAAGATTTAAATATACCAAAATCGTCGCCTTACTACATGACGTGACGGTATTTCCATGACGCGACCGCAGTTGCTGTCGTAGAACCGTAACATAAGATGAAGAAAATGTTCCATCCTTGAAAATATTATTCAAACGTACTGCAAACATTTTCTCTTTGCTTTAGAACCTAATCTTGCATGTTTTGTGCCATTGTCTCGTGTACTTAACTAATAACTTAAAACTTAACATTTTATTAAAACTAAAAATTAGGTACACTTAACGCCTAATTAAATAAACACTAATCGTTCTCTAGACAATCGATCCAGCGTTGTCGTTTTACTTTGCACCGTTCTACTGAAATTCAGACCGCCACTTCCCACACCTTCGGCTTCGCTTAGATTATGATTAATGTTGACACCATAAGTACTTGACCTGGAGGAAATTGCGCAGGGCTTCCCAGACGGATCAGCCCCCCTATGCAAGTGGCTTTCTGTTAGCGTAGCGTTCAATAGAATAGACTACGAATGTATGAGATTGACGTAAGCTGTAGATAAACGTATCTACAGGTTACGTCAATCTCATACATTCGTAGTCTATTCTATTGAACGCTACGTTAACAGAAAGCCACTTGCATAGGGGGGCTGGAGGAACTACGGTCGCGATGTATTGAAGGCTATAGCGCGTCGTTTGAATATTGCGTAAACTGTGGTGTTATACGTAAATGTCTATAGGTGTTTACGGATTTCAAGATTTCATAGGCTAATTTATTCTTTTTAAGAACCTATTCTAATTCTTAATTTTCAAATACTTTTAATGCTTTTAAGAATTCCTTATAATTATGATAAAAATGGAAAACTATAAGCTGCTTTCATACAAAACTACAGTTTACGTATCATTTTTATAGCATCTGAAGCATCGCGACAGGAGAGTTTCCTTACAGTATTAATATTTAGTGATTCATTCATTACATAATGTAGCCGGTTTTATCTATATAAAACGCATTGTCAAACAACAAGGAGAGACGCTGATTGATTCATAGTTCAAACAATAGACGAGATATTCATTATTCAACAACTGACAACTAAATTATTTCCAACACACCGCAGCTGCAGGGTACAAGCCCGTGAGAATTCGTGCTTGCATCACTCAGCACTCTCACTTTCTTTCCGAACTGTATCTCTGTTAATTGCTCCCAGCAAAAGTTGTCTGTGGAACCGTTAATATTGCACAGCTCTGCTATTGTATCTGCTATAATAATCGAGTGTTTAATGATAATAATTATTATGTTGTGTTCGTAAAACGTTTAGTACGATTTGAGAATTCTGTTTTCGACTGTCTTATTGCTAACTAGCTTTACGCCCGCGGCTTTGCCCGCTTTGTCTAAAAACCTAATAAATTATATACTTAAACCTTCCTCGAGAATCACTTTATCCGTTATTTTAAAATCCGTTGCGTAGTTTTGAAGATTAAGCATACATACATAGGGACGGAGAAAGTGACTTTGTTTTATACTATGTATTGATGACTTTGAAATCTTTTGTGTTGTAATGCGTTGGTTTTATTTACATTGATTAATTACTGATATTGCCAGTATTTAGATAAGTACACGTTACATTTTTATACTGAGTTATTATTCTCATATTACCATATACTTATTGAAACGTAACAACTAACACCCATCTTGTTTTATGTCTACTCAAATTTGCGTAACGCTGTTATACATAACATGCTCCTGTCATCGCTGTTGTCGACAAAATTGAATTAGTCGATAAATTACTTCACTGTTCAGTTTTTAGTATCGATTATGTATACTTGTATTGTCTCTTCGTGTTGTAACTCGTATTTGTTTTTACCAACGTCTTATATCAGTCTTGTTTCCTTGTTTATTGTGTATGGTTTGATATATAATCACATATTTATTTTATAATATGATGTTGAGTATGAAATTTAAAGGTTTTTGTAGTGTTGCTTTGTTATCTAAGTCTTATGCTCTAGCGTGTGCATCTTTTTCTTGCATGACCTAAGTTAATTTATTATTTGTGAGGAATGTGGAAACGGGTTTGCCTTTTAATTCGATATGAGCATTAAATCCAATATCATTTTATTTCGTTTGTTCATAACTTTTGAATATAATTTACTCCCTAGTTTAAATTTAAACATGAATATTTAAATACTAATAACACCCACTATAAACAAGGACCTAGTGTAGGATATAATTTAAGCATATAGGACTTGCAAATTATAATTATTTAGTTGCGAAATGATTACGTTTACGGCGCTCGAACATCCTCACGCGAGTTCTGGCGTCCTATAATGCAATTTGCAAGCAAATTGTGGAAATCCGTTTGTGGTATTTCACATTGTTTACAATTTTACATCATAAATCATTGATATTATCTGCCTGTTTCTAATTGCGGGTAGTTGAAAATAATACGGGGACAAAGAATTGTAGCTACCTTCATGTTATTTGTTTATTTATACGAATCTTCTATTTAATAAAACTTATTACGTAGTTTCTAAGTTGAAGTACATTTTACGCAATTTTTTTATCTGTATAATTCATAATAAAAATAACTGCGTTAAAAACAACCGACTTCATAAACAGAAAAGTAAAAAATAAAAAAGATTTGATATTATTAATTACTACATATTATTTAGATGTGCTGTTTACTAAAAAGGTTTGATGTCGGTGCACGGGCTTAATACTAGTGTTTGGCACCGACTTCAAACCTATTTAATAAATAGCACATCTAAATAATATGTAGTAATTAATAATATCAAATCTTTTTTATTTTTTACTTTTCTGTTTATGAAGTCGGTTGTTTTTAACGCAGTTATTTTTATTTAATACTTTTTAGTGTATTTATCAACACGAATCAAACGAGCCCAATCTCGATATAATTGAGTCAATATATTACTGAGTTCCTAAGGCCACCTTCCGATTCCATCATCAAATCAGCTCTATGTCTATGATAATGTTTCATCGCTATCCAATTTACATAAGTATACAAAATTTCAGCTCAATCGGTTACCGGGAAGTGAATCAAAGTTACTTGCTACATTTCAATGAAGTCATCGAGTACAGACAAAAATGCTCATAAAATAAAAACTACTGGGTTTATCCGAATAAAATTTTTATGGGACCAATTCGACACCATCCCGCATCGAACAAAAAAAGAATCACGTAAATCGGTTAAGAAACCTAGGAGTAATCGGTGTACATACATCCAAAAAAAAAAAAAAAAAATTATACCGGCCGAATTGATAACCTCCTCGTTTTTTTGGAAGTCGGTTAAAAAGTGAACGAAAGTTATAAATAATTTCTGAAACTGAAGACATATTAAAAGCGGTCACGCAGTTTAAAACATCATTTATTACGATTCGTTGCCACTAGCAACCGTCCGTACGAAACAATCTCAGTACAAAGCCTATTGTTTTGTGCGTCTCAGCTGAAAACACTAATTTATAAATTATTCACAGCATCACGGCTGATTACTGGAACACGTCATCTTCGGTTGAATCATGAGTAAACCACTTTGCTATCTTATCGAGATTAGTGTTTACAAAGATACTATTTTAGGGAAACTTTTTTTGTATAGACAGAATTTATGTTGGGCTGTCGTAATTTTCTAGGTTTTAGATGAATTTAAGTTTGTTATTGTGCTTTGTTATTCACCCTCTTAATTTAAATGAACTTGTTTTTTTGTACAAATGTTTTGTCGCACTCATCCTCATGACAAATAATTTGAAAGTGAAAGAGACGGAACAGCTATTAAGAGGCAGCATAATAGGTATTTGAGTAAATCACGGATTAAAAGTGTTTTATTAGCAAAGCAATTGAAAGATTAAATGAAACGTGAGGCAATGGAGACACTTAGCTAATTAATCTGACTTTCCTCAATCGTCATTATTGGGATTATAAACATATAAACATCCTAATACGGTTATAGTAAATATTATGACATCGAGACACACGATATACATCTATTTTAAATCTGACCCGTTCTCTACAATCTAATCTATAGATAAATCAAGCCTCGGTAATATCATTGCATTTTATTATCCCCAAGCGAGTATTATGTAAGATAGCCATATTTGAAAATATTGGTAATCGCCCGTTAACCCAGTTGTAATGCCGAGAAGTGCATCAGGTCGGTGCATGGCACCGCAATGCGACAATAATGTAGCTTACAACTAGATAAAATATATCTAAATACTTATTTCTAGACGTAAGATAATTTGTAGTCGATGAAAATTTATGTAAGGAAGAAACAAGAGGTTAAAATTTTAACAGTATTTAAATACAGCTTGTA
Source organism: Colias eurytheme (assembly GCF_061535395.1). Taxonomy (NCBI): domain Eukaryota; kingdom Metazoa; phylum Arthropoda; class Insecta; order Lepidoptera; family Pieridae; genus Colias; species Colias eurytheme. The sequence goes on from NC_142984.1 coordinate 1,335,882, forward strand.
TTCAGTACTTTCGGTCTCGGGTCGAGTGTAACAATGTTTTAGAATTTAGATTTCTAATTAAGATTAAGATTTTAGTTTCTTATGTCAGCGATCTTGAATGAACGCTTGCTATTCTGCAGCTTAATTTTACCTCTTATACGAACTTGCTCCCGACTTCGTCTGGAGAATTTCATGTTTAAAATTTAACAAATTTTAAGGAAAATGTCTATTCTAGCGATACATCGGTACAAACTCCACTTGGCTTTTGCATTATGCGTGTACAAAAACATTGAATGAAGGAATTCTTTCAGAAATTATAAACATTTTCGCTTCTGGTGCTAAAGATCGATTTTTTTTGTTTCTTAATATTACCATGGAACAATATACCTACTCAAGACTCAATATACTCTTGATTATATTGGTCCATGATATCACGCATTGTTATAATTTTATTACCTGAATAAAAATATAACAGTGACAACGAAGGTAGGGTAGAAAGGTGGTAATTTAAGATGAGTGTTCAGTGTTAATGTGATTAAGTTTTTATTTTAACCGTAATAATATTTTGCTTAACAAAATTTATAGCATAACGGTTTCTTAAATAAAAGTCAATTAAAAGGCTTGTGTTACACTTCTTCCGACCTCGTTACTATAACGTACTTATAATTGAACTTTCCTTACTATCAAATGGGCGTTTATTGTGTGTGAACAATCTAATCAATTGCCTTCTAAGATACGCTGATAAGAAAGTAATTTGTACTTCATCAAATGGAAGTTTTCCAAACCAGGAAGATGTAGAAACCACAGTATAAATAAGATTATTTTTGTTGTTGTTTCGCTTTGGTTGATTTGCTTCTGCTGTGTCTAGCGCATTTTGCGTTCTTTTTTTTTCACACGTTTATATTGTTCGTCTTTTAATTTTGTTATAATTCTTAGTTAGTGTTTATTAAAAACAAATAGTTGTGAATGTCTATATTGGAAGTGGAAGTTTATAAATATCTTTAGAAAGAGTAAATATCAAGTTTATTGTCGATTCTTCTCTATAAAAGCGACATTCCGAATCGGTATAGTAGTCTTAGAAAATGTATTTTCCTAAAGACTTCAGTTTACATGAATAAAAAAGTTTTTGAGTTGGTAGCACAATATTTTAATGTTTTACATACTATCATCTATCTAAACACTTTCATTTTCACACATCACACGCTCAAGCACATAGGCTCCTCAGCCAATGGAGGCACCATGTTTGTGCGCACTCCGTCTCACTCCAATTACTATAATAGCCTCGTGGTCGGGAGCATCGCTGAATTCTATCACACTTTCACCGATTTGTGAGTGCTTTCGCGTACAAACGGCTTGTACAGTGATGTTACCAGCTGGGGTATTGTTTTAGATAGATTCACTTGGGTATTGTTTGTTAGTGTGGAGTTTGTAGAAGCTAGGGTACGGCTGTACGGTATCGTTAGTGATTTAATCACCATTAGAAGTCTAGGTATAGAATACGCAGTTGAAACTTAGGTTTTTAATTGTTATAAGATCTCTCGGGGTTATAAATTATACGTGTGCTAAAACGAAATTGCTATTAGCTTGGCACAAACGTAGGAAATATGTAGTGTTTAATCAGTTAGCTCTGTGAAGTTAGTTGTTTATTTACTTGTATAAACGTCATCCTTAACAAGGTTAAACATGCATTGTTTACAAGGAATACGAGCCCGCGTTGCTGACTGTACGTAGCACGTAGTAATCAAGGCGGCTTTGTGTTCACAGTAGTGGGGTTTCGCTTGTGGCTTTCCGTTCGTCAGTTTGTAGCTTGAAAAGTTGAAACGCTTTTGATCTAGTTGATGTTTTAAAGCATGAATGCGCTTTGTGAGGTCGGGATTCTTCTTTATAAACGGACAAGTTATTCGGGCTAATTATGCAGATTTTACGGGCTTTGCTGAGAATAATGACGCTTGTGTGCTCCTTGTTTGTAGCGATTTGTATGCTTTGAAAGAAGTAGGATAGTACTTTTGATGCAGATTAAATCAAAATCCCCGTCATTTTAAAATTTGGATCTTTTTCTTTTCGAAAAGCTTTTAAAGCAGTTTTATTTTTAATTACGGATTCCTTGCCAATTGGTAACATAATAATTTCATGATTAGAATGAAATCCTAGAAGGAAGCGGGCGTTACACGCACGGTTTTGGATGTGTGACAAAAACAAAAAGATGGCAGCACAGGAAACGGTAAATTTAGATTTGTTTTTACGGCGGCTAAGTTGGACGACGAGCGATGGGCGGTGAGATTATGTGACTGAAAATTGTGTGCTAACCGATTGATATATTGAGTTCAGTGCCTTCTGTTTCGGGTGTGTTTATACCCTTTGTTATTCCCCAGGATTATATCTTCTGTTCGACTTAAATGGTCTCGATGGCATTCGGGGATAATTTATTTATCTAGGACGGAATGTTCTCGTTATGTTGATGAGTGATTTAAATTGTTTGTGTTATGTATGATATGCATAAGTTTAAAGCTAATTTGGATATTTATTCAGTAATGAACATATTGGTTCGATGTTTTAGGTACTTTGCAATGTTTATGAACGTTTTGCTCCGATGAAATGTAACAATATAAGAAGTAAATGTTTTATATTTGGAGTCCATAAAAAAGTAAGTGCTAGGCACTTGAAGTCTTGAATCTGATAAGACAAGAGTAATTTAGTCAGGTATTCAGGTTTATACTCAATGGAATAATCCTCACTCGGTTTGATAGCGCACTAAACCGTAGCCTTGGGTAAAATAGAACACCACCGTGGTTATTTGTTGTGCTGACTTTGATGTGTAGTTATATATAACTGTGGGCATGTGTGATGCTTGGATGCGTGTGCTGATATTATCGTCTATCTATAGGAGTATAGGTTAGAGATGTTAACTTTTCAATGACAACTATCGAGAACTCTAAGATCGGGCGGTTCTAAAACAGCTAAAGAAACATCATAGTATTAGGTTCTATCTGTCTTGGTACTAACCTGGCTTAGTTTAAATACATCAAGATTTAATTAAATATATTCCTCTCAAAAATAATTGCTTGATAACAAATTACAATCTTAATAATATAAGCTACTTATTGAATTCGTATAAAGATAAATCAATGGAGAATTTCACACTGAAAATCGTCTTCCTCAACACGTTGAAGATTCCACGCATATCTCGTAAACGTTTCAATTAATACGCTAACATAATTATAGCTATCGATACATCGTTTCGTACGAGCGAGCACGAGCAACGTTGCACACGCAGGCTACGCGGTACGATCATAGTAAAAAAATGCGAACAGTAAGGCAACTGCTTAATAGTTAAAATACCTATAATTACCTTCGCACTAATAACGCAATAGAGTTGTTACTTTGTATCTATAAGTTATAACTTGTCATTAGCAGCAGCGCGGTTGTTGCACGAAGACGTTTGTGCTCTCTTTGAAGAGGGAATGGCGCTGCTAAAAACACCGAGAGGACTGCTTTTGAGTCTCGTCGATGTTCTTGTTTGTGGGGGTGATCCATTTTGAACGTTTTACAGATAGTATCCGTACTGTTCGTATATATTTACTGTGGCACGATTGAAGGGTGAAATTGTGCGATATTGCCTAACGTAGTGCGCACGCTTTGTAGTTCCTTTGTGTCGTAATTGTGAAGATTGCAATGTAGTTAGCGGTGTTAGGTTATTGGTCCTTCTAAGGGTCTATCTATATTATATCTACGAAGGAAATACGTTCACAAAACTTGAATGGAATGTCGTGAAAAATTATACGATGTTGTTATTTATTTGGAGCTCGTCTTATGTGTATATTTTGTACAGGTATTTAGTAATCAATCAAATTATTCGCAATAGATTTATATACATGGGAATTGTTTTAAACTATATCAATATATAGATATTGATAATTTTCATATCTTCGCTAAAATATCAATAAGTCAACGCTAGCATATTATGAAAAAAGAAAAAAACTTATCGATTCTTAAAAGGCCAATAAATTCCCGCCACCTCCCAATCCACGCATAGCTTCCGCCTTATAACATTTTAATTCCGTTTTCCCCCTTATCCTATTCTGGTAGGCAACAACCATAACCTCTGCTATGGTCTATGGGCGACGCAACCTGCTTACCACCAGGCAGTGCGTCCGCTCGTTTGCCTCCCTATAACATAAAAAAAAAATGGTATTGGTAGGTAATGTGTTCATTTTTGTGCCAACTAAAGCTAGCCTATAAAATGTGTCCAAATTTGTCCATTCCATAAATTAGCGTCGTATATCCATCTTTTCGCAATATCTTTTAACTCCTTTAAAACAGTTTATCCCATTTCCCCATTACAAAATGGATAATAGGGCTCGTTAAATCTAGCTTAAATGACAACAATTGTTTAATCAACCAGAAACTTTAGCCGACCTACTTTAGCTTTCTATTTAACTAGTGCCCTACAAGGGGAATTACCATGTTCTCTTATAGCAGTATTACGTCCAGTGTGGGTATGTGATGACGCTAGATAACCCAGCGCTGTTATTTTTTCACACGGCAAAGAATACTGCTTAAGATATGAATTAATGATTGAATGACAAAACCAATACAAAGGAAACAATACAAAAGGACTCAAACAATACATTTATGCACAAAAGCACATTTTTACCAATTAGGTTACCTAATTGGTAAAAAGCCATCCCTTCCATGCATCCCTTGCATGCATCCATCCTTAGATACTCTTTAGGCAACTGTACCAAGACATCATGGTACGGGGGCAGATCTTACATTTCTAGAATTCGAATTTAAACACGTAAATTACATTTCTTTTCTCGAGTGCTTCTTAAGACGCCAAAGGCTGAAGGGCCGTCGGTTCGCAGCCGGGCAATGTGGGTCAAGCGATCTAGACGTAACTGGATATATTGGCTCTTGAGAAATTCTCACCTGGCCTGGCGACCGTGAAATTTTTCCTTAACCTTTTTGGAATATTCCAGATTTTTACGCATACCTTTGAAATTTTTCAGATCTTGTAATAAAATTCTTAACTGATGATGTAAAGTTGTGTTGATGGATTTGTATGCATGTTGGTTTGTTTTCCTATCGGCATGCAGGCCAGCCCAATGTCCAAAAAATTATAATGATGTTATTCACATTAGGTACGTATACAGATACGTAATGTGATTACAGGATCGGATAAGGAAAATATCTAGACAAAACATGAATCATGCTCTTACTCTAAACTTACAAAGGCCAATGATGATGATCAACGTTAAAATTCATCATCCATCCATTTTATATACATTCGCTATCATACATTATCTAATTAGAAAGTTTTAAAGATTAATAAAATATAATTTTATAGAAATGTGCTAAGTTCAAAGACTTCATAAATGCAAAAGCGTGTGCAAGTGTTGATAACGCGCGCACCATGTGTTTAATGACGTCATAATTACACTGTCACCTACATACATTGTAACATATGTCATACATATGACTGGAGTCTTACTTAACGTATTAATCAATTGGTAAAGTCGTATGCACTATGCATAACCGTATTAAGCTTTTATATAATAAAAGTAAAACTTTTATTATATAGTTTTATAAAACGTAACAAATGACATACTAAAAATTTCCTCTATCGATTCGCGTAGTTTTAAAGATATAAGCATACAGACACACAGACGGTGCGGCGGAAAGCGACTTTGTTTTATATACCATATTATTATGTAGTGAAGCTGAGCTAAGAAGCTTCTTTAAAAAATGTAGTTCAATTAGAGAAAGACAATAAAAACCTGGTTCAAGAGTTAGACAAATATCATAGGGATCTAGAATATTATAAAATCTTGTATGATGTAGAAACAAATGAATTAAAGGAGAAGATAGACTCTTTAAGTCATATGTTAAATGATGTCAACCAAAAATATTCTGCTGCTCAAATACAAATAAACGAGCATATACAACAGGCAGATGACTTAATTAAGTTGAGTACTGAAAATATGGATCGCTTTGAGTCGCTGACCAATAAATATGTATGTCAGTGTTCAAAAAGTGACAATGAGCAAACGTCGCCCCATAAGCTTGACTGTACAGACATACATAGTGTAAAACCCGTGACAACAATTTCAACTAGTAAAACTAAACACCTTTCCGAGCAGGAAATTTTTGTGTTGTCAGATAATATTGGTCAGGGTTTTGGCGCTATGCTCAACAATTTAGGGCTTAAAGTCACTAATATTTGCACTCCTAACAGTTCATTTAATTATATAATCAAATCACTTGATCATTTCAGCTTTAAAAAGAATAATATTGTAATTATACTATATGGAGATAGTTTAAATGTAAAAAATAAGGATATTGATGTAGGATTTCAAAAAATGTTGGAAATTAGTAGTAAGACTAAATGTAAATTTATGTTGTGTACATTGCCATACCTACCTGGTTTGACACAAGAACAAAATAGATTAATTCATAATATGAATTTAAAATTGTATAATGTAACAAATCATCATCGTGATGCATTTATTTACTTTGATATTAATTTGTGTATTAAATCTTTTACTTTGACAAAGAATACAGTGTATCTGCCATCTAGATATAAGCGAGAACTTGCTATGTTAATAGCATATAATATTAACCAGTCTGGTACATGTTCGGTATCAGACCCTGGATCTACTATAATTTTATGTAGTAGTAATTATATACACCAACCTAGTGTTGACAGAAAATCTAGCCCTAAGCTAGATTTAAACTAGTATATAAGACAACAGCTAAGCAGACCTTTTCTATTGTACATCAAAACATTCAAGGCTTGGCTAGCAAATTATTAGAAATAGAATTGTTTTTAAATCATAATAGTATTAAGGTTTTTTGTGTAACAGAACATTGGCTTAAACAATGTCAGTTGTTAATAAATATTGATAATTATAAATTAAAAAGTATATACTTCAGGACATATGCTATTCATGGAGGTTCTCTTATTTTTGTACATAATAGTGTAAAATGCAAAGAACGAACTGACATTGTTAGTCTTTCTGTAGAACGGACCATTGAACTGTCCTGTGTTGAACTGGAGCGTTACATTATTGTTTGCGTTTATAGACCCCCTTCCAGTGACTATAATATGTTTGAGACAGTCATGGAAGAAATATTAAAGCGTTTAAGTAGGAGTAAAAAAAAAGTTATAGTATGTGGTGATTTTAATATTGATATACTTTTACAAACACAAACGGCAACACGAATTGTTAATTTGTTTCAGTCATTTAATCTGTATAAACTTTTTAATGAACCCACACGAATTACACCTACTTCTGCAACCTGTATTGATAATATATACTGCGACTGCATCTGTTTAGAGAAAAATATTCTCAATACACTCACTTCGGATCACTGTGGCCAGAAAGTAGTTTTTGAATGGGATTGCTTACCTGAATTTAAAAGAATTAATGTTAGGCCTATAACTAAAAAAGGCATTAATAAATTTAGAGATAATATTAATAAAAACCTGCCCGTACTGAATGATCAATCCTGTCATAATAATCCTTGTGAAATGTTTAAAAATCTTTTTAATTTAGTTCATAATGAATTTGAAAAAATATTTAAAGTTAAATCTTTAAATATTACCAAGGATTTACCATTTAGTAAATGGGCGACACCTAGCATACATAGGTGTAGGATCGTTCTTTATGAGTTATATGGTATGAAGCAATATAATAAAGACCCATCTTTTCTTAGATATGTTAGAAATTACTCAAAAACTTTTAAAATTGTTTGTTTTACTGCGAAGCGTTTGTATATCAGAGATAAAATACGCGACTCGGATAATAAAGTTAAAACCGTTTGGTCTATTATTAATGGTGAAATGGGTAAAAGCAAATCAAGTAATACCATAAAACTTGTACATAATGGCATGGTTATTGACAAAAATGCTGATGTTGCGCTTGCTTTTGAAGATTTCTTTAGTAGTGTCCCTGCTAGCATTACTAATAATTTAAACTCGTCTTCAGTACTTGCAGAGACCTTTTTGAGGGACCATGTTGCGGGGTGCAGTACATTATTTCAATTGCGTCACGTAACTGCTAATGATATTGTTACAGCATTTAAGACACTTAATTTAAAAAACACTTGTGATCTTTGGGGAATGTCCGTAAATTTAGTTAATAATATAATAGAAAATATTGCAAACAATTTAGCTTTCATATTTAATAAGTGTTGTGATTATGGTACATTTCCTAATTTACTAAAGCTTAGTAAAGTTATACCTCTATTTAAGAAAGGCGATCAAGAAGACTGTAACAACTATAGACCTATCTCGATTTTACCAACATTAAGTAAGGTATTCGAAAAGTTAATATTAAACCAATTGACTAGTCACTTTGCTTCTAATAATTTGCTGCACACCAAACAGTTTGGTTTCACAAAGGGGCGCTCAACCACAGATGCTGGAGTTGCACTACTAACACATATATATAAGGCATGGGAAAACTCAAAAAATGCTTTGGGGATATTTTGTGACCTCTCCAAGGCATTTGACTGCGTTGAACATTGTACATTATTGCGTAAACTTAATCACTATGGGATTAAAGGACAAGCTCAGAACCTCATAGCCTCATACCTGCATGATAGGATACAAACTGTAGTTGTTAATGGAGAACGTTCTAGCGGTGCGTCAATTAACATTGGTGTTCCACAAGGATCTATTTTAGGACCCTTCTTGTTCTTGGTATATATCAATGATCTACCTTATTATTTACAGGATAGGTGTGAAATAGTTCTGTTTGCAGATGATACCTCATTAATATTCAATGTGGATAGGCATGACCCAAATGTTGACGAAGTGAACAGTACTCTTTTACACATATCCGACTGGTTTACTGCTAATAATTTATTATTAAATGCCAAAAAAACAACTTGTGTTGAATTTTTACTACCTAACGTTAAAAAGTTGAGCAGAAATATTACCTTGAACGGGGAGGTATTACACCCTGCAGAATCGACTGTATTTCTTGGGTTAACATTGGACGAGAAACTACAGTGGGGAGCCCATGTCAACACCGCTGCAGGTAAGCTCAGTTCAGCAGCATATGCAGTCCGAAAGGTAAGGCATCTCACCGATGAAGATACAGCTAGATTGGTTTATTTCAGCTACTTTCATAGTATTATGTCCTATGGAATTCTACTATGGGGCAGGGCAGCAGATATAGAAACTATATTTATCTTACAGAAAAGAGCCATTCGCTCTATATATAATTTACGTGCTCGGGACTCACTAAGAGATCTCTTTAAGAATACTGGTATCCTTACTGTACCATCACAGTATATATTTAATAATATTTTGCATGTACACAAAAATGCCGACGTACACACAAGAGTAGGAGATAGACACTGTTATGGCACAAGGAACAGAAATAGAATTGAAATGCCATTTTTCCGATTAGCTAAAGTTAAAAATTCATTTATGGGTCAAGGTATACGCTTTTACAATAGAATTCCTCATAATATTAAAGAGTTTGGTAGTGCTAAATTTAAAACTTATGTAAAAAGTATATTAGTTCAGAGAGCCTATTATAGCATTAAGGAATATATGGAAGATGAAAATCCATGGAGGGTTGTCGCGTAAGAACCACAGGACAGTTCTTTGGCATATTATGATATATTATGTAGTTAGATTTAAGTTACAGATTATGTAATATTGACAATATGATTTTAAAAGAGCAACTATGGAGTTTCTTGCCGGTTCTTCTCCATAGATACTGCTTTCCGAATCGGTGGTAAATGTTAAAAATACTTATGTAATGACGATTCGAAAGTGCTACTAAAAGTAGTCTAATTGAATAAATAAATGTTTGAGTTTGAGTTTGAGTTTAAGACCTTGTATGAAATTATACTTTTTGTATAAAAAACTTTATGAATGAACATCTATTTTAATCCTATACGCTCAGTTCGTTTTCCGGTGCCAAATATCTGCTCTAATGTTGTATTATCTCTGGATTTAGCTGGAATATTGAGCGAACTGTTTTCAGAAAATAACAATCCTCTTAAATTATATATGTTACAAACAAGAATAAACGCCCTGATTCTACATCGTTGTTCTAGATCGCGTCTAATATATCAAAGAAATGAGCCGATAATAATTTAAGAATATTGGGCAATTATTATAAATCTTTAAAATACTTCACATCTCATTACTTATATTTAAAGCAAATAAACGAACACATTATTCATTTAAATGCAGCCATAAACACTAATAGTACTTATTACGGAAGGTAATATTCGTCTGACTCATTATTTTAATGTGGGTAAAGTGAAAAATTGTCCCACACTAGTACATGTAGTTATTTATTAGTTGGCACTCCGCCATCTTATACGGTTCAAGTTAAAAATATCTTAACGATATGGATCTATTTCACGTCAAGGTTACATGGATGCATGGGATTCTATGAGCATTTAGATTGATGGATAGTCTATATTTTTAGATTATTCCTTTGGATTGGTAGCTCAAGAAAATCAATCTTATACAAACGAATAATACAAAGTGTTCAAGTTAAAATTACCGTACTTGGTTCGTTTACTGTGTTACTGAAGCATTATTAAAACTCGTCTATATATGAGTGCAATTATATTCATAAATCACACGTTACCATAAACTTTTTCACACTCCTCGATCACTGTTATTATTTTCAATCGGTTGTTATAAATATTCTTGCCCCAGTTTTTTACTGTAATGGTTTATACAACCCACCAGTTTGTTTAAATCGGAATGAGTTATGTTTACGGCTGGAGTAGCTCTCGTAAATACTAGGTTATCTGCAATATTTCAGGTCTAATTCATGAGTAGGCACTAATAATAAATTAGGCATGTGCATTGAACTCGCCTAAGTCTATAAACATGTTCGATATAATATGATCAGTAATTATTATTTCGTATTCTCCGATGCGAAGAATTGTATCGCTGTTATGTCTCTAGTGTAATGAATTATTCAGTACCTATAGATTTAATGCATCATAAAATTACTTATTAAATTTTTACATTAGTTTCTAAGTGATATAATCGGAACTTTCAACGTTGAGTTAGAAAGGTTCATTTATCATTACTCACGCTTGCTGTAGTCAAGAATCACATAATTTCTCTTACGAAATGTATTTTTTGTCTTGTGTAATATTTAATTAATATTTATAACGATAAAATAGTTTTATTAATTGTTACATAACAAAACTATCACTCAAAATACAATATTCATGCCAAACGCGATTATATCCAATTACTCGTAACTAACGCAACTGCTGATTACATTTTCCACATTCCTCCAGACTTATTTACATAAAGTGAACGATAACAAACTACACAATGAGTAACAAGTGAAAACAATTCGATATACTCCCTCTAATTGATCCGCTGGAAACGAAAATGAATCGCGATTACTACAGAGTGATGTACAGTAGCAGGAACTCGAACCGTCCCGTAGCCAATACTCGCGATGTTCTCGACAACGAGACGGAGTTCAACGCGAATCAGTTCAAACTTTACGACGATTTTACCACTGATCTGCGTATAAACTTTAATTCCATAAGAAATTTTCACGAAGTCATGAGACATGAGAGACGCAGGGGTGATCCCAACGACTCCGGCGTCGATCTTGAGAATGGGAACCCGCTGGATTATGTCACGTCCAATGATAGCGATTTGGTAAGTCGACGTACAGCGATAGTTATCATCCATCTCTTATTATTTATATTAACATGAAATTTACAGTGCTGTAGCTTCTAATCATTTGAATTCAGCGTTGCATTTCGATTGAATCTTTGTTTCATGTAGATTTATTGCAGTGGATACCGGATACCTCGCTCTATTGTTGCATGACGCCATCCGCCGGCAATTGTGCATTTCTTGCGAGCTGTTCTTGTTAAGTGACCAATATAAACTCCACATACGAATTGTCTTATAACTGTAGTGGACAGAGATAGAACATTAAATTGCTAATGGTCCGACCACCCTACTTTCATGTAGCGACAAGTATAATGATAATACTATAACAATTTATAAAATGAATAGTCATTGTCGTCATAAAGCTTTTACAACTGTAGAAATTCACTTTTTTTCCGAGTTATTGACAACAAAATTTATTCACTTACATGATTCACATTCGACACAACGTACATGTAGAATATGCGTTTATACCGTTATTGTATACGTAATTGACTTGATAAATGCGCGGCGTGTGTAATTGGCATATTGTGTGCGTATACATCACTATTAGCAAAATTATTAAAAAAAGCTTCTTGGTTAACTTAAGAATAACTGTTCTAGTACTATTTGAACATAAACATGTAACCAAAAATTTTAATTATCATTTTACGGGCTCAGTAAACCCGGCTGGCCTTGACCAAGTGTAACTTTGTATTTTTGGTCCGATTTAACTGCAAAGCCGATTACCTTATTGGAGACAAATATTTGCCTTGGCCTGTCGTAGCAAATTACTTATGCAAAAGCTATAAGTACAGTGTTTATATTTTATTATTTTTGTTTCAGTTGGAGAACGAAGTTATGGTAGATCCTTGGAGCAGTATGGACTCATCTAATTCGCCATTAACTGATTCCGGACCATCCGCTAGTGACGACTGCACACCTTCAACGTCGAGTGAAACACGGAAACCTCTCAGTGCGTCATCCCCTGTGACGTCGGACACGCGCCGCATTCCGGACCCAAAAGACACCAAACCAAGCCAAGCAAGAAATAAAGTTACGACGAACGTAGACAAAGCGCGGGTCCGCGATTTTACGCTAGACTTAGATACACTAGAGCCTGACGCTATCCCACGCCGTTCGCGTTTCCTCGACGAAGATTTTCAACTTCATTCCAAGACTAATATAGAATGCCGAATTCCTAAACCGCATTTTCTCGATCACTCACCCTCGCCTGATGAATTCGATGAACGAAGTGATATAACGAATCCCAACTTTCTAGAAGACGACGACGATGACAGTCAAGCACTAAAGAAAAGTGGGGCACTTCCAAAAAGACAAACGAAAACGCAGTCTTCCTTGTATACTTCAGATGAAAAACCACATAGGACAAGTTATCGAAGCACCTTACATTACGGGTTGGAGAGTGCAGCTAGATCGAGTGAACGGCATAAAAGAGCCTCTCAACTTTACACAGGGACCTGGCCAGGAGAACGCGACGTCTGGACAGGTCATGATTCATCGAGCGTTCGAAGTTTCTCCAGTAACGGATCCAGCGATTATCCACGGCCATCGTCCAACTTAGAAAACAAAATGGAGTGCGTGTGCTCCTTAATATCCCTGCTCAGTTTATCTCCTGAAAATAACGCTGATTTGAGCGGCCCGTTACTTGATATGAGTCGTTCCGTTGAAAGTTGTATAGCCATGCGACAAGCTGGCTGTATACCGTTATTAGTTCAATTAATACATTCAAAAGTCGCTAGAGAAACAAGAGATCGCGCTGCAAAAGCGCTTCGAAATATCATTCACACGCAAACAGACGACAAAGCAGGGAGACGAGAAGCGCGAGTATGGCGGCTATTGGAGCAAGTTAGAGAATATTGTTACGTCTTAGAAGACATTGTTGAATCTAGGAAAGAGGGAAAAGAAGCGATGGAAGATGATACAACGAAACATCCAAGTCAAAGTGTCGCTGCCTTGATGAAATTGTCATTTGATGAAGAGCATAGACACGTGGTGTGCCAACTAGGTGGCTTACAAGCGTTAGCAGCGCTAGTGAGCGGTGATCAAGCAGCACATGGTAGCAGAACTGATGACAGCACATGTTTAACCATGAGAAAGTATGCAGGCATGACACTTACGAATTTAACGTTTGGAGACGGAAATAACAAGTCCTTATTGTGTTCATTCAAAGAATTCATGATGGCGCTGGTCGAACAATTAGAATCGCCAAACGACGACATGCGGCAGGTCAGTATATCGATTATATTTATTTCAATAATATATATATTTAATTCATATTGTTAAATGTGTTTGAAAATATAATTTTATTTTTAATTTCAGGTAACTGCAGCCGTCCTCAGAAATCTATCGTGGCGTGCAGACACTAACAGTAAACAAGTTCTAAGAGAAGTCGGCGCAGTGAAAGGTCTCACAAAAGCCGCGATGACTTGTCAGAAGGAAGCTACGCTCAAATCTGTTCTTTCCGCGTTGTGGAACCTCACGGCGCACTGTTCTATGAACAAAGTTGCTTTATGTTCTGTCGACGGAGCTCTAGGCTTCCTCGTTGATATGCTTAGTTATAACTCCCCCACCAAGACCTTAGCGATAGTCGAGAACGCAGGTGGTATCATGCGGAATGTGTCAAGTCACATTGCCGTTCGAGAAGATTACAGACAAATTCTCCGCGAGAGAAATTGTTTAAGTGTCCTTCTACAGCACCTGAAGTCGCCGAGTTTGACTGTAGTTAGCAACTCCTGTGGTACTTTATGGAATCTATCTGCGAGATGCCCTCAGGACCAACAATTTCTATGGGACCACGGGGCAGTGCCGATGCTTCGAAGCCTAATACATTCCAAACATAAAATGATAGCCATGGGATCAAGTGCTGCCCTCAAAAATCTTTTGAATTCGAAACCTGGGAAAACTCACATCATTTCTCTAGACACGACAGCGAGAAATATGAACTTACCGGCATTGCCTACCCTCGGTGCTAGAAAACAAAAAGCACTGGAACAAGAATTAGACCAAAATTTAGCTGAAACATGCGACAACATCGAACCTGCAACTTCTCCTATGACAAGTAATAGGGAAGAGAAGAATCTTTTTGTAGCGACCGAGAGGCAAATCGCTATGAATCTAGAAAGACATAGAATGACATCTAGTTCACCTTTAATGGGTTCTTTAGCGTCACAAATATCATTAAGTCATAGTGCGCATCTTGCAAGTTATCTAAGTTGCAGCAATACTTTATTAAAAGGAGCTTTGATATCTCGTTCAGCGACTGGAGGCAGTTCGAGCAACGTTAATAGATCAGATAGCAAAGACTCCGTAACGAGTACACATTCTGACTCAGTTTTCGAAAGGGTTATGCGTACGGGAAAGGTGCCTGTACCGACGCCGAGAAATAAAGATCTAATGAAAGTGGACAGCGCAGATGGTTTGAAAAACTCGAAAACACTAGCAAAGACTCCTACTTACCTGAGATACGCCAATCAACCGCCCATCCCGCCTCCGCGCAGTACGACGGACATGAGAACAAATTATACAGAATCTGGTTATGACGTCGACCAAGATTCTTGCGACCAACCGATAGATTTTAGTAGAAAGTACTCAGAGACGAAGAATGAATCTGAGCCCGTCGAGAAAGTTGAAGGCAAAAAGTATACAAAGAAAGAAAACGCAAACACATTTGGCGATTATCAGGAGACGGATCTCGATCAACCAACTGACTACTCCCTTCGTTACGCTGAACACCAATCAGAAACTGGATCAGATATATCAGAGCCTCCAGGACCGTCAATAAACGAAGACACTATAAAACACTTCGCAACTGAAGGCACGCCATACGAAACGCCTATAATCTTTTCCACGGCAACTTCTATGTCCGATTTACGCATTATCGGTAAGGACGGAAAACCCAAAACATCGAACGTAAAAGAGCATCCTGAAGCGATGACACATTCTGATGAAAAAGACACGTGTTCCATAGAGGAGCCGCTGGGCCACGACAACGATAGGGCGATTTCAACGCCGCAAACATCTGTACCAGTTGTGGAGAAACAAGAGATATTTGATACTAAATTCAGTTCAGGAATGATCAGTCCTGAAAAGCCCGTGAACTACTGTGATGAAGGCACGCCTGGTTATTTCTCCAGGGTTAGTTCGTTGAGCAGTTTAGGAGAGCCGACAGAAGAAGATTGTTTGGCCAAGAAGAATGCTCAAGCAACTATCAATGTGGATCCAACGCCGGAAGATCTTAGTACGAGCACACCTGGAAAAGATAAAGAAGGTAACGTTTAAAAATTAAGTTTTAGTTAAAGGTATGATTACTATCAATTTTTTTTTCAATTGCTTTAAATTTTTCCATAAGTGTTGTCGTCACTTTAGAATCTTAAACCTATAATGCAATTCAACATTCAAACTTTTGTAAACATATTATATTTCACTTAATTTGTTATCGGATTTGTTCTATAGATTATTTATCTCAATCTGTTTTTATCATATTATCTACTAGGTTTCCGCCTGCGGCTTCGCCCGCGCAGTCAAAGAAAAACCCGCATAGTTCTCGTTCCCGTGGGATTTCTGGGATTACATCATTTTCCCGGGATAAAAAGTAGCCTATGTCCTTTCTCGGGTATCAAAATATCACCATACCAAATTTCATGAAAATTGGTTCAGTAGTTTAGGCGTGATTGAGTAACAGACAGACACACAGAGTTACTTTCGCATTTATAATATTAGTATGAATTTCTCAAGCAAAACAACACTAAGACATATTTTCTCCCCAATTTCCAGGTTCAAAAGCGGTTACCTTCGCAACGGACCCCGTACAAGAGGGACACACGTCGGGCATGACGTCCGCCCGCACGGGCTCCCCGCAGCGCTTCATAGAGGACACGCCGCTCATGTTCTCGCGCTCGAGCTCGCTCGGCTCGCTGCCCGAGTGCGAGCAGCAGGACGACCAGGGGTCCGTCGTGTCGGAAGTCAGGTGAGTGCCAACTACATATTTCGGGCCAATTTTTCACACACGGCACGATCTGATCCCATACTAAGCTTTCGCTTGTCAATGGAAACCAGATGGCTGATAATTTTTTAGA
This sequence comes from Colias eurytheme, assembly GCF_061535395.1. Classification (NCBI taxonomy): domain Eukaryota; kingdom Metazoa; phylum Arthropoda; class Insecta; order Lepidoptera; family Pieridae; genus Colias; species Colias eurytheme. The sequence continues at coordinate 1,352,625 of NC_142984.1, forward strand.
CATTTTTTAGTAGTCTATACACTCGTTGAAGAGCTTTTAAATTTACGTTCAAAACAGGTAAATTCTGTACCAGGTACCAAATATAATAAACTTTCAGTACTGCGTGATAACTAGAATTAAAATAGTACATAGTTTTTCGCCTTAATCTAACTTTAATTTGTTAAACATAATTTCTAGAACTGGTCCTGGTACCATCTACATCGAGCTACGTTGTCGTATGCATCGTATTTTAAAACCTATTTCTCGGTATCTCAGATAAATGAAATTACTAAAATGAGGTGAAAATTTTTTTTCCTTGCATATACTGCAGTCCGTTACATAAGAGTATTACATAAGATTGGTATCCAAATTTTACTCATTGATGGTGTTTATGAAATGTATATAATGAAATATCTATTACTATGCTCCTCAACAACAAAAAAGTCTTATTATGTTGCTATGTTCTTCTATATATAATATTTTATGACTTTCCAGTCGACTAACGTCCGGTTGCATATCGCCGAGCGAAATCCCGGATTCTCCAGGACAAAGTGTACCTTTGTCTCCACGCTCGCGTCACCGCCCCGAACCAGTTACAGAGCCGCATACGCCGCCACGTGAGTACAATAGCTTTCAAAAATTTGGATTGTGATGCTAGGATAGTGTTGTTTTGGAAAAAGTATCTTTCTAGATTCATAATTTTATCCAAATCAATGGTTTTTTCGCATTGAAGTACAAAAAACACCATGACTGACTTAACTAGTTTTTAATATTCTTTTTTGTAAAAAAAATATTTCAATGAAAATTTGGATGATTGATTAGAATGATTTTTGTCTGAAAACCTGTGTTAAATAAATTATGGTTCTCTTTCATGTTATATAGTCTTAAACTATGCTTTTAATAAAGCTTTTAAGGTTCCACTATGCACTTTATAGCAAGTATTTTTTTCACAATATTTATAAATGTTCATATAGCTATAATAATTTATCCCCACAGCGGAAGACCGACAAGTGTCGGTGTTCGAGGAGCGAGTGTCGCAGTTCGTGGTCGAGAACACTCCCGCGCACTTCTCGCGGAACACGAGCCTCTCCAGTCTGACCATCAACGATGAGCCCAATAAAGTATGTATTTAATATTTATTGGTAGAAATAACTCGTGGTTGAATAGTTTTGTCAGGGAATAGTTGAGATACTGATGTTTTCGTGTTTATTGTAAGAAATAACTTGTATATTTTGGCCACTATATAATTCAGGTACTGTAGTATCTTGTCCAAACTTAGTAATCCTGTTAGTTTGCGTTGGATCGGAACGAATGCGTAGCCATTGTGTCTTGATTCTCAAATTTTGTTTATTAACTACCCTCACTTTGTTAATTAATATTTATGACTGTCCAGAATTTGAAAATTGACTCCACCGGTTTTCATCATTTAAAAAAAGGATCGATTAAAACTAACTAACTTATTTTTTTTTTACAATTTTAGCCGTTGGCTGACACGTCAAATCCCGAACTGGACACGTCGCCGGGTGCCGAGGTGGAAGAGTTCGAACATGACAGGTGCGTTTTGTTTATTTATATTATCTTACGTTATATTATCTACTATATGAAAATAAGTCGGGTTTTCCTTCCTGACGCTATAACTCCAGAACGCACGAACCGATTTCCACGGTTTTGCATTCGTTGGTAAGATCTCGGGCTCCGTGAGGTTTATAGCAAAGAAAAGGTGTCTCTGGAAAGCGAAACGGAGTTCGCCTGGTTTGCTAGTTTCTTATATAATGATATCATATGTTTTTATTATTACGTTAAAAATATTGTTAAAGAAATTTAAACTATTATTTCAATAATTCTTTGTATTTTCAGGGATCCTGGTCCATTGCCGGATGCCAATGACCTAAATAAACCGATGAAAGGTAAGAATTTTTTTATCTTTTTTTGCACGCAATTCATATTTCCCATGTTTTCATCCATATTTGTCCTATTTTCGTCTCAGGGATGGATACTGTGGTACTTCTACTTTTTATCATAGCATAGACATATCTCTAGCAGCATAATATTTTCTTGTATGGAACAATTTCAATTCGCATATTATTTTATAAGCGAAACCAGCTATATTTTCACCAAACCCGGTTATATTATTAGCAAACCTGGTTTGCTCGGTTGTATTATAAACGAACTGGTCATATTGTAAATTATACTGGTTATAAATCGAAACGTATATTAGAAGTAATTCTGCAGACACGTCGCTGTCAGCGGAGTTGTCCCGGGTATACTGACCGTCAGCACATTATACGTTTCCCACACATACACATGTATCATATCTCTATTATCATGTATAACGTGTCCGTAGACACGCCGCTGTCCCCGAATATACATTAGATACTAATCTATAATATCAACTTAGGCCATTCTCCCATTGCGATACGCACGGGTGATTCAAGTATCCTGCAAATCTCGGAGACTAGTCGCCGCGGTATATCTCACATACATTGTATGGTAGCGTAGTGTGCGAGCCTATATACAAATGTATGTGAGATACTCCGCGGCGACTAGTGCCCAAGACTTGAAGGATACTTGAATCGCCTGTGCGTATCGTAATGGGAGAATGGCTTTAATAATAAACTCAAACTCAAACTCAAACATTCATTTATTCAATTAGACTACTATTTAGTAGTACTTTCGAATCGTCATTACATAAGTATTTTTAACATTTACCACCGATTCGGAAAGCAGTATCTATGGAGAAGAATCGGTAAGAAACTCCATAGTTTTAAAATCATGTCAATATAACACACCCATCTCCCGCAGACACGCCGCAGTCAGCGGAGTCCCCGCGCGTGTACTGCACGGAGGACACGCCGGCGCCCCGCTCGCCCTCCGCCCTCTCGGCCCTCTCGGCGCTCTCCGCGCTATCGGAGCGCCAAGCACGGGACTCTAGTGACACCTCCAGCGACGGGGAGCTGCTCGCCGAGTGCATACAGAAGGGCATCGCGCAGGTGGGTGGCGAAATCTTAAAGCTTTGTCACAGAATACATAATAGTAGCTAAACGCTATGAACGGACACTCTCCGCCTCCCGCCAAAATTAAACACTTACCTCAACCCGCACGATCAGGCTATAAATGGTCCACATTTCTCTACAAGGACGACACGCAACGAAGATTGACAACATTAATCAAATTGACTTAAAGTTATTTTATTATTTTGGATTTGTGATTATCGTTTTTCGTAGAATATGGTTAGATATTGTGCTGTTTACGGATGTATTTCATCAGAAAAACGCGAATTTTTTTACGCTAGTCACAAATGTGCCAACCATAAAGCGTTAACACACACATTTGCAGTCTCTACAGTGTGACTGTCAAAACGATAATTTTGTATGGAGTGTCCGGGGTGTGGTTTTGTATCCACTTGAGCATACTCAGGCGAATGAGCGGCTCATTTGGCCGAGCCGCTCAAGTGGAGACGCCTGAGCAGGCTCGGGCCGCACTTGATGTCTCCACTTGAACGCCTAAGCATGCTCAAGTGGATACAAGGCTTTAAGGGCGGCCCGCTTCAAGCAGTTGAGACCGACGGCTTGAAGCCGCAACCGGGGAACTATACACATTCATTCTCTGCCGTACTTCAAGCCGTCAACTGCGCGGTTTGTAGCTCGAGCAGTCAACGACCGACCGCTCGAGCAGTCCGAGTACGTCGCTCAGCCGTTAACTGCTCGAGCCGCCCGTGTACGGCCGCTCTAAGCTTTGGTCTGGTAATGAAGACGCTTAACGCTGCGGTATGCGCCCCAACGCAGCGTCACGACGCAACATTTACCGTCCCTGTGGAGAGGCGGTCAGCTGATTTTGCCGTAGCTACCTACAGCTAAGATAATTCAAAAAATCAAATCAAATCAAATCATTTATTTATTAATTGCGAACTAATTGTATTAAAACCATATTGTCAACCCATGAAGCACACCGCACACCGCAGCGATAAAATGCCGTTTTTAAGATCGAAAACAGTGTGAGTAACCTATCTACACCTTGTACCATTGCGACTTGCGTCGCTTGTTCCTTACATTGACTTCCTTGTTCCTTGTTCATTATTCCTTGAGCGAGAACTGTACTAAGAATGTTGTTTATTATAAAAAATATAATTTTATTCGAAATTATTTCAGGTGGTGAAAAACAAAGGACCGCCATCCGAGGTGTCGTCTGTTAATATTCACACCACTCGTGATGATGTTTACGTAAGTTTTACTTGAATCTAATATCTTTTTTTCAAAAAAATCCAGTAATTACAAGTAAATTTAAACTATTTTTTAAATAATACTTGCTAACACTTCATAAATTGTAGATAATACAGAAAACTAGTTCATTTATAGTATTGTTTTAAGTTGTATTTGTATTTATTACAGCATTCGCTGCCATCGTATCTGCGTTCGTCCACAGAGACGGTCATGATGTCACACGACCTGCCAAGGACTATTCGTGATAGGTATGTATATAAAAATTATATTTATCGTAAATCTTGCAAATTTTTAACTAAATAACTAATACAACTGTCTATAACATAATATTAAAAATAAAATATTATAAGGATAAGTAAAATTTATCTGTTGCTGATTCCCTCCATAAAACACTACGAATAAATTACAGAGTGTATTTTTTACAAATGGTAACGTAACGAATATAACGACAAACGTTTTCTATCGCACCTACGAAATTGATTGATTGATTGAGATGATTTTTAATCACGATCTTGAACGGGATTAGGTTCGTGAATAACATTCGATAACATAATTTTAACTTAATATGTTATTATTCCAGCGTAAGTCCAGTTTGTCCCCCGCCCCTGCCCCCCAAGATGGCGCCCAACGCACCGCCGCGACCGCCCGCACACAGCGCACAAGCTATTGACGGTCAGTTATATTTTATTTATATATTTATTTATTTATTGTTATGGTTACTAGCTTTAGTTTTATGATATGTCATAATTTTACCATAGGCCAGCTTTGTGCAATTATTGAAAGTAGGAAAGAAAATACATTAATTAAAATAAACAAGTAATTTGTTACAAAAAAAATTGGTTGTTTGTAAAGTAGGTTTACGATCGAGATGTTTACGTGATAACGTCTTATTGGTGGCAGCGCTCGAGATGAGACGGGAGATCGGTCCGTCTCTCTCTCGTTATACCTGCGATCGCGCTCGTGAGGTTTTGGTGTGACACAAGTTTCTGAACATGTCACCCGACTAAAACGATTTTAAAAACGTTATCACGTTAATAACACTAAAACACTAATAACACATTTCCTTGCTAGCACCAATTATTGACTTATTTAACGATTTTGATTATAATCTTTTCATATTTGTTCACAGAACATCGAGACGATATACCTCACGACAAGCCAACAAGCGTGCTTCGCAGCAAACCAAAGTTGCCCGCAACTTCCAACCTCGCGCGAAACGATTCCCTCAGTTCACTCAGTCTAGACTCCTTCGGTTCCACGGATAGAGAAATATTCGAAGAGACAGTTAAAGCTGGTCTCTCCAGTGTCAACCCGAGAGCACAATACACACTGGACAACAAGGAAAAAGCACATTCCGTCGAAAGACCCTCGGAATTCTCGCGACATTCCAGACACCACAAATCGTTGGATAGAAGCGACAAGATTGCGCATAATAAGTCAAAGGTCAAAGATCCGGAATTTGAGAGGAACCTCGCTTCTGGTGTGTACAGCATCAAGCAGTCAAGCAAAGTGAAGAGATTGGACCAGGAGCTCGCGATGAATAGATCGCCGTACTTCGGAGAAAGCTCTGGACTAACGCGGCAAAGGCTCTCCAGGTATTACGATGAAGGACCACCAAGCTTACCCGCTAGAATGGACGACAGAAGATTGGATAGAAGTAACTCTCTAAGTTCATTGAGTAACGATTCCTTCGGTTCCACTGATAAGGAAGTGTTTGAAAGATGCGTGCGAATGGGCATGGCGAAACCAACTAAGAAACGTGATGAAAAACTGCGCGTACGCAGCGACGATCGCCTCGAAGTGCGCGAATCTCGACGTAGAGTAAAGAAAGAGAAGACACAAGGCGCGTTGGATAAAATGGTCGGAGAAGAATATTCGAAAGATCGAGCTATTCTGGAAGAAGTCATCGCTCGAGGTGCGGGAGAGTTAAAAGGAAAGGACAGTCAGAGTCAGAATCCGGGGCAGAGTCAGAATCAGTCAAAAAACGTCCCGGCGCCGTCTGCGGTTCTCGCGGCCGCAGGCGCGCGCGCACACACCGCGCGAGACACTGGCTCTGACGAAAGTGATGTGATTCCCAAGCACAACGAGCTGCCCACGATAGACTCGGGAAATACCACCGTGGAGTCGATAGAGTGCGACATGGACCGCTCTAACGAGTGCCTCGCGCCCAACACTGTCGATACAACCATAGAGACGGAGAAGGACGAGTTGAACCGCTCTAACGAGTCGTACGCAGATGTGCTCGATGGCTCCTGGAGCGATGAATCACATAAAGAGTACGATACGAGCACGCTCACACGCAAGAACCGGCGTCAATTCGAGTGGACGGACATCAAGTGCGACGGGGACAAACATGAGGAAGTGTCCAAGCATGACACGTGGAACGACAACACGTGCCCCGATGACGTCACCTTCCCCACTATAAGCGGATCCGTACACCTAGTTTCATCTATAAAAAGCGAAATAGGCGATATGGCCACCGCTTTACCTGATCTATTGGAGAAAAGCGATGTTCCCAATCTGTTCTCTAGACCCGATTTGACTGATAAACTCGATGGAGTCGAAAGCGATGACGCTAAAAGTGATAAAATACTACTAGATGATATCCCGACACCTAGTTTCACGTCGCTCATAGATGACGGGGAACAGAGGTTTGATTCTTTAATGGCATCCGCCATTGAAAAAGAAGCGGCTAGATTGGCTGCGCAACTAAAGATTTCCATGGAAAATAGTGCCACATCGCTAACTTCTATAGATTTAGACAATGTTAAACCGCCATCTAATTTAGGCAGCTTGTTATCACTGAGCGCCTCGGGCCAGTGGGACGAATCAACCGCACAAACGGCGAAGAAGTGTCAGAAAAGCAGGAAAAAATCCTTGCCCGTGACGTCTATGGTTAAACGAGCTCTCAGCAATTCACACCATCAAGGCAGTTCCGAACATCTCGATAGCAACCCGGTTAGTTTCCTGGATAACATCAAACCACCTTCAGAAATGGAAAACCTTGACATGGAAGGAAGCATGATATCCGTGTCGAGTATCGTATCAGAAGTCGCAGATTCAAAGGAAAAAACAACAGTAGTTTTCGACTTCAAACAACCCGTGCAAGATTTCCCTCTATGCACGACGTTTACAAACGTCTTCCACGATTTAGACAAAGTTAATCCGCCATCTCTGTTCGATGAGATGGTGGAGTCTACTCTAGAGTTGGAACAGACGACGGCACAACAAGTGTACGATGACTGTGAATCTACGCTCAACGTAGTCACCGATTTGCCCTCAGGATCCGAAAATTGCACGCCCATACCGTCAGATATGAGCAGTGTCGAATCGACACCAAAGAGACAGCGGGACGCCAAGTATTTAACGCCAAAAGAAAAACGTAATGCAGCAAAGAATAGATATCAAACGTATACAATAAAAGATACGGTCTCACAGAATGACGTGACGATGGATATAGAAGAATCTGAAGAATTCTTGACGTGGACGAAATCTGAGAGCGATCGGTCGGATGAATATGTGACAGCCAACTCTGAATCGAGATCGAAGAAACGTGTGAGCGCGAAACAACGGCGGTTAGAGGACAGAGCTAGGTACCAAACTCAAACCGTTGATATTCACAACATACTCACACAGGAGGCACCGACAACTGCCGCCCCAGATCCACATTTAGAGAGTTTAAAACAACGTCTAGCTGCTAAAAAGACGATAAAACAAAAACGTATTGAAGACGCGGAAAGATTTAGAACGCGAACGTTAAGTGAAGACATTCCACCTTCACCCACGTTCGTAACTAAAGACGCCAACTTTGAAAATGTCGAAACCACCACCGGTTACGATAGTTTATCATCGAATGAACCAAATCATCAACAAATTTTAGATGAAAGACAAAACGATGATGTTTTTAGGGACGTAGATAGCGGACATAATGAAGATGACTTCGAATTGAATTCGACGCAATTAAAAACGTATACCAAGAGCTTTAGAAACTATTTACCGGTCGTAGAGAGCCCGGCTTCAGTAGATATGTGTGTAGTGAATAATTTAAAAAATATAGAAATGACAGCGTCATACAGACGTGAGTTGCAAAACGATAAAAATCTAAATCCCAGTACAAGTGACTTTGCAAGTTACGAAGGTGACAGTAATTCTGAAGACAAAGCTCACTCAGAGTCTGACACAGAAGTACACTTAACTCCGCCGAAACCAAAAATAGTCAAACCTGAATATAAAAGGGACAATAGTTTAGATTCAAATGAGTCTGGTGAGAAGGAAATAGAGGCTCCTAAACCTGTAAGAGGGAGAAAAAAGGCGGCTTATGTATCCCCGTACAGGCGAAACACGCCTGCCGCTAAAAAACCAGCAACACCTCAAGTTAAAGCTATTCCAAAAACTAGTACAGTTAAACCTTCCACATCTAAAACGAATCTTTATACGAAACCAATCAAAACCCCGCCTAAAGCAACCAGTGCTAACTCATCTCCTAAGAAAACTGCACTCAGTAAGCCTCCCGCAAAGACAACACAGAAAACAATAGCTATCCCAGCCGCTACTAGTACGAAACCTTTACCTCTAGTCCGACAAGGCACGTTTACTAAAGAGGAAAGCTCAGTTCCACCTAAAAACCTTCCAGTGCCAGAAACTAAAATTGCTACTCCACGTGGTAGCGCCACTTCCCCAGTTAAATCTTTGGCAAATACATCACCTTCTAGATTACCGCAATTCAGCAGAAACAGACCGCCAATGGCGAAAACAACAAATCAACCAAAACAAACTAAAACGTCAGCGAGACGTTCATCTGAATCTGCTATGAAGAATTCCCCATCGAACCACAGCTTGCAAAGCAACGATAGTGGCAAGACAATAGTTTTAGCGCGCGGCTCCCGTCAGGGCAGTACGTCAAGCGTTAACTCAATATCATCGCCTAAATCAAAAGACGTCGAAAGCAAAATTGCGAATCTGTGGAAGAAAGCTGAACAAACAAAAAAGCTGCCCGCAAAGAGAGTCTGGATTGAAAGCGAAAAAACTGAAACGCCAAAATTAATAAGAAGTTCCACTTTCGAAGGGCAGCCGAAGCAAGCTGTAACGACGGCCACTAAACAGAAGTCGGCTATCGGAATTAGAGTATCTCAAATACCCAGTCTCAGACCCAAATCCATTCCTGCCCCGAAAGCAACGGGCGGTGCGAAAAAACCGGCACTAACGAGAGTATTTGTGAGAAAACCGAGCGGTCAAGTGACGTCTTGAATCCACATTCAAATACAAGACGTGAATAATCGAATTATTTGCCGTCCCAGTTTTGACGAAATATTTAACCCGAGAACGTTTGGACGGTGATGATCGCCGGTATTTTAGTGCAATAATTAAGTCTTAATTGACGGAAAAGACTATACTTATTTAGAATAGATATTTTTATTGTATCAATAATCGACACAGAATACCTTATGCAATTTACGATTGCTGATTATGATTTGAAACGATCGCTATAGATTTATCTTATATCGTTTTTCACATGTTGATTTCTAAACTTTATTTATATGTATATCTGTTGCATTTATTCAAGTAGTAATTTCAGAAACATAGATGATAGTTTTAAGTATTATTCAATAAGTAAGCGTAACAATATACACAGAAGTTGTTGTTTTCCAACTACCAAATATATTCGAATATTATGAGCATTCAAAGTTTTCGAAAAAGTCACAATTTTGCGGTATAACATGAGCTTATTTTCCGCTAAAATGTCTACAGTACTTCCTCATTCGTGTACATAATTCGCTTCACACATCCTAGTTAAGGTTACCATTTTACATATTTGTATATTTTTCATAATTACTCATAATAATAATGTAAGAAGGTCACATCGTATCGGAGTAAAAATGTCGACATATTGATGTATGTCCAAGTTTTTACGTCTAGTCAGTTTGTTAGTTAAGCGAGGGTAGTTTGGAATTGGCTTATGAATTTTTGAAAAACGATGCATTTTTGTATTTGGTGTATGATTTTCTAACATGCGGTTCGCAGGAGTGATTTAGTATATAACTTTTTATAAAAATGGAATGGTTTATGAATGGCCTCGCTTCAAAATTTTTACCAAATGTCAATTTTGAAATAAAAACTGTTTATCCACTAATATACATAGATTGAAATATCCATGTAATTCCATGGTCTAGTACTGATTTCTGTATTATTAGAATTTTTATAAATTAGCTTTTTTTGGCTTTGTTAGTTTTGTTTTGTCAGACGTAGAGGTTTACATTATATAAAGCCAGTTTAGCTAAATATATAGATGTAAGATGCGTATTCGATGATAATAAATCAAACTTAAATTCAATTGAAGTTTTATTTTTAACCTCCTCCCTATTTAAACCCGATTGGGAAATATTGTTTCACATTGCCAGATTATATTATTACACTATCACACTACATTTTATTATGCTTAAATCTTTTTATACCGGGTGTAATTTAAGTGTGTACAAGCGACTATTCCGTAAGTTCTCTTATCAGTTAAAAGTTTTTTGATATCGGTAATAGTTTACACTCGGTATAAAAAGTACGTATCACTTTATTTGTCCGCGATGGAATCCAAAACTACTGAACCGTTTTTAAATTTGATTTGCACTTTGTGTGCAGTTTGATCTAACTTGAAAGATAGGATCTTATAGGATAGGTTACATTACAGTTTATAGTCGCAAAATTATGTTATAGCAAATTATTATTTGACGACATCTGCTGATTGAATTGAGTAAGTATTCAATGGATGGCGCTATTATTTATTAGAATCATTTACCTACTTTACCTAAGCCTTTACATTTCATATAAGGTTCATATTCATAACTAAGACAGGACTACGTCGTTCGGGTCAGCTTGTTATAATATAATATTATTATCTGCCAAAATTATAAATTCGAAAATAAATCTGTCTATCTATCTCTTCTTAACAACCACTGATCTGATTTAGATTAAGTTTGGGAATACCTACTATAAAACACGAAAAAGCACACAGTCCCATAAGGGAAAGGGAGATATACATGGTTTTGTACATTCCAGTAATTAGTGTAGGTACCTATACAGAGTGTAATCGGTAAGTGTGCACAGGCGATTTATTTTTTCGTAACTATTAAAGATATCAAAAATCTTAACTTATAAGAGAAGTTACGGAATAATCGCTTGTGCACACTTAACGATTACACCCCGTATATAAGAATTTCTATATGTTAATTGTTCAGATAAATAGAAGAAAGATAGAAATCATCATAGTTTCTAGGTGTTTACAATACTGTTGGTATACAATTTGATATAAGCGAGGAATATACAACAAAAATCATCAATAAGTAAGCAATAGTTTAGTCTCAGGAATATTTTGTACTTTCTTCTTAGTTCAAGCATGAAATATCTTCTTAGTACTAGGCATAGTGATAAGGTCACCACCACGTCTCTGTGATAGTGAACACACAAGAATGCATTATGTACTTGCTCGCACGATCTAGCGCCGGTTTCGTCGAGTGGGCGAGCACTCCTAGAACACAGGGCCGAGCCGCCCCTGTGTGCGAAGTGTGCGGCGCACACAGGCGCCAAGACAATAGGGGCGCCGCGCCGCCACTATTTTTGTTACCTATATGATTGTTTTTTGTAATGAAGTATCGACAAGTAAGTAGGTACAATAGGCGCAACATAGGCCTTGTAAACAACAAAACATCTATAACGCTTATTGAACAAGTCTCTAAATATTTAATGTTTATTATATTCACGTTTATGGTTTCATTTTACGTTTAGGGTTTCAGTTTACATTCCTTACGACTTACGAGCTCAACGTTAAAACAAATGAACAATCATTTGATTGAAAGTGTGTGTAAGGTGCGCATTGAATTTTTATAATCATTGTTTGGGTGTTACCTACTGATTGTTTTAACGTGTTTTCACGATGAGTGATAGTAATCATGATAAAAAAAAGAAATTATCTGGTTACCAGAATCTAATAAGGAAAAGAAAACAAGAAGAAGAACGTAATAAAAATGCAACTAAAATAAGTAAATATTTTACGGCTCAACCATCCACTTCGACACAATCATTAGAGACAGAAACCAGTCATGTTATCGATGAAAGTGTTATTAAATCTGATTCAAAAAATGCTTCATGTAGTGGTAAGTGTGTACTTTTTATGTAATTTTGTATAAAATCAATATTATAACTTCTGTTTGGGATATTTAAAAAAAAATATTTTTTTTTCAATTTTGAATAGAAAAATTAACTTTTTTTCCGGCCGTTTTTAGAGATTAGACGGAAGGAACAGACAGACAAAAATTGTAAAAAATTATATTTTATTTTATGTACTTTTTACTGAATGCGTACATCCATAAGCATTTAGTAAAAAGCGGTTATTTTAATATTACAAACAGACACTCTAATTTGTATATAAATATAAATAATTATTCATAGATACATAAATCAGTTTATTCAGACAAGGAGATAGATAGGTACTCATGTGAACAATATTATGTATTTGTTTGTCTGTTATTAATTTAAGATGATGCCGCCGAAGTTACGTCTGTGCCTGTGCCTGATACACCATCGTCACCGTCAAGACAATTATCGTCACCAATACCAACTTTTTCCAAAGATGATCCTGGAGCCTGGCCAGAAGTTTTAAACGCTACTTTGATCCAGTATTTAATAGAAAATCCGATTAAACAAATTAAACAGTATAATTTTCCGCGTGATTCTTCGGGACGAAAATTTTCTGAGTATTATTATGAAAGGCATTTAGGAAACGGTGAAAAGTATCACAGAGAGTGGCTGCTGTATTCAGTGTCCAAAAATGCCGTTTACTGCTTCTGTTGCAAGCTATTTGAATCAAAACATAAAAATAAATTCTGCGAGGGAATTAGTGATTGGCAACATCTAGCTTTGTATTGCAGCAGACATGAGAAAAGTTCTGCTCATTTCAATAATTATAAAAAATGGACAGATTTGTGTCATGCTCTTAAAAATAAGAACACTATTGATAGTATTCAACAAAAACTTTTAGAGGTTGAAAAGCAGCGCTGGTACGATGTAATCAAAAGAATAATATATGTGGTCCAATTTCTAAGTACACAAAATATGGCTTTTCGTGGCCAAAGCCAAAAATTATATGATCGTAACAATGGTAATTTTTTAAAATGTATTGAAATGTTAGGAAAATTTGATCTTTCAATGACTGAACACATACGACGCGTAACGAATGATACGGATTTCAAAAATATGCCGACTTATCTTGGAGATAAAATTCAAAATGAAATAATTTACATACTCGGTAACCAAATTCAACATTTTATTTTAAATTTATGTCGAATTAATAAATATTTTTCAATAATACTGGATTGTACTCCTGACGTTTCACACGTAGAACAAATTAGTATTATAATAAGATTTGTCAATTTTAACACAGAAACTAGAAAGTTGGAAACAAGAGAGCATTTTCTAGCTTTCTGTCCAATTATAGATACAACTGGCGCTGGATTGACGTCATTTATTTTAGAAAAACTAGACAACATTAATTTGGATATAAACAATTTAAGGGGACAGGGTTATGATAATGGATCAAATATGCGCGGTAAGAATAATGGTCTTCAAAAAAGATTGCTGGATTTAAATCCCCGCGCTTTCTATGTACCGTGCGCTAGTCATAGTTTAAATTTAATCGTAAACGACGCTGCCAACCTCAATCATCATACGACTGGTTTTTTTTGTATTGTGCAAGAATTATATAAATATTTTTCGTCCTCTGCTAAAAGATGGGATTTATTAAAAAAATATGTCATAAATCTGACCTTAAAACCATTATCTGAAACAAGATGGTCAAGCAGAATAGATGCTATAAAACCGCTGTTTACAAATTTACCAAAAATTTATGATGCCCTATATGAAATATCAATTAATAATATATCATATGATCAGAAGGCAAAATATGACGCTAAATGTCTAGCAGAAAAAATATGCACCTTTTCATTCATTTGTTCACTAAATGTATGGCATATAATATTGACAAAAGTAAATTTTGTGAGTAAAATTCTACAGTCCGTCGATATGAATATGCAAGTTGCTTTAGATGCTTTAACAGAATTAAAAAAGTTTTTGATAAAAATTAGAACAGACACAAATTTTGAAGAAATCGTAAGTGATGCCAAAAAAATTGCCGAAGAATTAGACGTCGAACCTGAATTTGAAACTTCCAGATCCAGACCCCTAAGACGTCGTAAAACTCCAAAGAGTTTTGATTATGAACACGAAGACCACACTATAAATGATCCGAAAACCTCTTTTAAAATTAATGTATTTTTTTATATATTAGACCAAGCGTTATCCTCCGTAGATGAAAGATTTGATTTATTGAATAATCACAACGACGTGTTTAATTTTTTATTTAATTTAAGTGATGACCAAGATCAAAGTCGATTAAGAAGTAGCTGTCATCGTTTACAGGAGAAACTTTCAGCAAATGATTCATTGGATATTAATGCCGATGATTTGTGTGAAGAAATTATGTCTTGTCAGCCATTTTTCAAAAAATTAAGTAATGATGTGGTAAAAATTCTTGAATTTATATATTTAAACAATTTGACAGCTGTATGCCCTAACATTACCATAGCATTACGAATTATGCTAACTATGCCAGTTACAGTAGCAAGCGCGGAAAGGTCCTTTTCTAAATTAAAACTTATAAAAAATTACCTGCGCTCTACAATGAGTCAGGAAAGATTAACTAATTTAGCAACAATATCCATAGAGGAGGCCATACTAGACCATATAGACATACATGAAACCATTAAGGATTTCGCAAACAAAAAAGCGAGAAAAGTGGAAATATTATAATTTAAGTAATGTTTGTATAATTTGTATTCTTGCAAATGTTAAGACTCTTGTTGTTTTTTTAAAACATAACATAGATAGGTAATAGTCATATGAGTATTATTATTCTTAGAAAAAAGTCAGCTTCTTTGTTATTCATATTTAAGTATTAAATTAAAGCATGTTAAAATTTTGTTCGAGTTTTATTAATTTTCGCAATAATTGGCAAGCAGAAGCGAACGGGATTTACCTATTTAGTATCCTAATTCCTAAATGTTCCACAGTTTTGTACACTTAGATATTAATGATAATATTATCTAAGTACTGTAAAACTGGAGAACATTTATTTCAGTCAAAATTATCAATTAAAAATATTTATTCAAAAATTAAATTTGTTTTTATGATGATTCGTTAAAAAAGAGGCGCTTCATAGGTTTCGCACACAGGCGCTGCCGGGGGTCGGCGCGGCCCTGCTAGAACATTCCGTAGAATCTTTTCGAACACACTTAGAAGAACGAAAGAATGCTCTATGCCTGTTTATACTAATAGAATTTGAAATAGTGGGAGTAGAATGAGCATTCGCTCTGGCTTGTCTGATTTAAATAAACATTTATACAAATACAGAAGGTATCTACTACTAGGTACTTCATCACTTAATATACCTATAACGTTAGGTGGCTTAAATATATTTTTTTATCTGAACACTATGCAAATTAAATGAATACCTTAGGCGATATTATAGCCAAATCAAACTAAATACATTTAATGCTGGCCGCGTGAACAGCCGTTTAATTAATTTTAATATCTATAGATAATTAATTTTAATATCTAAAATTTTGGTCTAAGTTTATGATAAAATTAACCGTATCTGCGAAAATCGCAAGATTCTCATATTTGTATATGTATAGATTTTAATTTTTCCAGGATCATTACCTTTGACTAAGTATGTATTATGAACAATTTTACCAATTAAGTAAGAATATAAATGTAACTCATGTTTTTATCTTATTTGACCTATTGTTTTCATATGTACATATTTTAAACATGAAACAATTCCAACACTTCACCTTGTGTGATACTGCAATAAATATTTAGGCTTAACCAAAATAACATTTTCTTGCATTAAAGTAAGTGTAAAAATATTAAGTTCTCATAGATTAAAATAGCACAAAGATTTCAAGAAGGAAAATAAACGAAACCAAAGTTTTGGTTCAAAATATATTTATTCCATAAATTTTACTTTACAATGAAGATGAGATCAGTTTTGACATGTAATGATAAACCTAATTACATGAAAATAAATAACTTAAAATTAGATTTTGTACTTTAAATGAATACATCGATATGCTCACACATGTAATTTGACATCTATTTCACATTAATTGAGAAAACTCATATATTTATAATACATTTAGTCAGCAAAATAAATTGATATGGCATATTTTACCCGAAGCTCCAAATACCTTATTTTAATTATGTACAAAATAAATTTGATAAAAATACTGTTTCAAAAGTACATTATATAAAAGCAATGATTTGGACATCAATTTATCTTCTACAGACATTTATCGATTCAAATATTTCACAGAAAAAGTAATCTTCACTTCTAACAAAGCTTTATCGAAGAATGTCTATTTATATATTTAGTCTTTAAAACAACATCAATAGAGTTGATAATCGCATGTTAATCAGTAAGAGAAACATTTAGATGAAGTCTTTTTATTGGTCTATTTGGTACATTTAATTATCATCGTCGGAAGCATCATGCATGTCGCTGGGCCTCGAATCTTGTACCGCTTTAAAATTGCTGAGCACTTCGAAGTGAGTGTTGAGCGAGTGCGGGGAACTGGCGTCGTCGTGTAGGTATCGATCAATCTGAAATTATCAAAAAAACATTATAATTATTAAATAAACAAGATTATATGATACAATAATTCTTAATACGTAATAATTTATGTGTAATTTATATTAATATTATAAAGCTGAAGAGTTTATTTGTTTGAAAAAGTAAAAGTGAAACTGTTCGAACGGTTCCGAACACTGCTTTGTGTAGCGCATGTCGCGTGACGGTCGGCTGCCGAGTAGGTATACCTACTCGGCAGCCGCGATACACGCGACATGCGCTACACAGACCAAACAGTTTGAGACGATGTAATAAAAGTTTCACTTTAATAATTTCTATGTAATAAGTAATAATTCCCATAAAAACTGAAATAATTTAGCTGAAAGTTTAAAATATGTAAATGATTATTTTTTAGGCTTCCGTACCGAAACGGCAAAACGTGACCCTATTACTGAGACTTTATTTTCTATCTGTCTCCAGACTGTATCTCATAAAGTGTGATAGCTAAAGCTGAAATTGACACAAAATGCTGAAAAATGATGTATTTCCGTTGCCGCTATAACAACAAAAATACTATAAATTAAAAAAAATATATATATTTCCCATAGTCCCTTCGTGCGCGAGTCCGACTCGCACTTGGTCGTTTTTATTACATGGATGATGCGATGTTAAATGCGGAATGTAGTACTTTCTAGTGTTTGATTTTACGCAAGTATTTGGAAATTAAAGATTTTTGAACGGATTTGTTGCGCAGTTCTTACTATCTTAGGAGCCTGGGTCACTTTAATTTGTAAATTTTTTATGTGAAAATAAATGATTTATTTATTTGAATGTAGGCACCTTAGCGCCGAGCTTGTGCAGCAGCGCGGTGAAGGCGCGCTCCTCCCGCCCGACCCAGGGCCGCGCCGCGTCGCGCACCTGGTACCCGCTCACGTGCACGTACACGCGCACGTCTGCACACACATAAATATACCTATACCATTTTACTTAGCACACACATATACTTATAACATTTTATTTAGCACACACACAAACAGGGTGAAAGGTAAGACATTAGACGAATTTAGACAGGAACTTCTACTCATGAAACTGAACAACTTTTGTTCTACAACTGTGCTGAATTCGTAAAAAAAAAATTGGACTTTGTAAGGAAACTTCGCTAATCAGCTGACCGATTTCCATACAAAGTCCAAATTTTTTTCTACGAATTCAGCAAAGTTGTAGAAAAAAAGTTGTTCAGTTTCATGAGAAGAAGCTCCTGTCTAAATGCGTCTGACGTCTTACCAGTCACCCTATATAACATTTTACTTAGCACACACATATATAACATTTTACTTATAAGTTAGTGGAGACACTGTGAATCGAAACTAAGAAGAAAAAAAATCAAGAACGTGACTTAATATTCGGGGTGTCCCATCATTGGTATACTACGCTCGATGGGACTTATGATTTTGTAAAAAATACATAAACAACAAAATGAAATTTAAAATATTTATAGAAATTTTATGTTTTTATTCCTTCACGCAGCCTGTATACAGGGTGTAATCGTTAAGTGTGCACAGGCGATTTTTCCGTAAGTATTACAGATAACAAAAAACTTTAAACTGATATCGAAATAAAAAGGCCGTAATAAATTTTAAAAAATAAATCGAGAAAATATATCAAAAAAATTATCTTTAAACCCTCCCATACATTAAGTATGAAATATGAATATCCCATATACATTTAATATGAAAGATTTTAGCTTTCTTTTTCTTTTTTGGTTTTCTGCTTTAATTACTTCGCAAATTTGAAGTGGCATTTTCCACGCTTTTTCCGGACATTTTCACGCATTTTCCGGATATTTTCCGGGGATTTTCCGAGCATTTTCCACGCTTTTTTCGGACATTTTCACGCATTTTCCGGATATTTTCCAGATATTTTCCAGGCATTTCCCTGGCATTTTCCGGTTATTTTCCGGGATTTTCCCAGGCATTTTCCGGGAATTTCCCAGGCATTTTCCGGGGATTTTCCGAACATTTCCCGGGGATTTTCCGGATGTTTCCCAGACATTTTCCGGCCATTTCCCTAACATTTTCCGGGGATTTTCCACGCATTTCCCAGACATTTCTCAGGCATTTACCGGACATTTTCACGCATTTTCCGGACATATTAGCGCATTTTCCGGACATTTTCACGCATTTACCGGAAATTTTCCGGAAATTTTCACGCATTTTTCGGATATTTTCCAGGCATTTTCCACGGTTTTTCCGGAAATTTCCACGCATTTTCCGAGCATTTCCCGGGAATTTCCCAGGTATTTTCCGGGGATTTTCCGAGCATCTCCCGGGGATTTCTGGGTGTTTTCCAGACATATTCCGGACATTTTCCGGGAATTTCCCAGGCATTTTCCGGGGATTTTCCGAGCATTACCCGGGGATTTTCCGGGTGTTTTCCAGACATTTTCCGGACATTTCCCTGGCATTTTCCGGGGATTTTCCAGGCATTTGCCACGCATGTCCCAACATTATCCGGACATTTCTCAGGCATTTTTCGGGGATTTTCCAGGCATTTTCCACGCTTCCCCCGGACATTTTCACGCATTTTCCGGACATTTCTCAGGCATTTTTCGGGGATTTTCCAGGCATTTTCCACGCTTCCCCCGGACATTTTCACGCATTTTCCGGATATTTTCCGGACATTTTCACGCATTTTCCGGATATTTTCAAGACATTTTCCAGGGATTTTCCAGGCATTTTCCACGTTTTTTCCGGAAATTTCCACGCATTTTCCGGATATTTTCCAGACATTTCCCAGGCATTTTCCGGTTATTTTCCGGGAATTTCCCAGACATTTTCCGGGGATTTTCCGAGCATTTCCCGGGGATTTTCCAGACATTTACAGGCTATGTCAGGGAAATGTCCGGAAAATGCGTGGAAAATATCTGGAAAATACCCGAAAAATGCGTGAAAATGTCCGGAAAATGCGTGGAAATGCCTGGAAAATCCCCGGAAAATGCCTGGGAAATGTCCGGAAAATGTCAGGAAAATTCCCGGAAAATATCCGGAAAATGCGTGAAAATGTCCAGAAAAACGTGGAAAATGTCACTTCAAATTTGCGAAGTAATTAAAGCAGAAAACCAAAAAAAGAAAAAGAAAGCTAAAATCTTTCATATTAAATGTATATGGGATATTCATATTTCATATTTAATGTATGGGAGGGTTTAAAGATAATTTTTTTGATATTTCTCGATTTATTTTTAAAAATTTATTACCGCCATTTTACTCATTAGGTTAAGTACTTTCGATATCAGTTTAAAGTTTTTTGTTATCTGTAATACTTACGGAAAAATCGCCTGTGCACACTTAACGATTACACCCTGTATATTAGAGATGAAACGGATATCCGGTAACTATCCGGTATCCGGCCTATCCGGCCGCCATAATACTATCCGGCCGAATATCGGATAGCTACTATTTGCTGGATAAAAGAAACATATTTTTGAGTAATTATTTGCTTTATTTAGCAAGAATCACATTTCCCCGAAATCAATAATTATTGAATATGTTACGAAACTTGCAAGATATTATTTTACTTGATAGGTATTAAAATTATTGCAATTAGATTATTTATTATTAGATACATTACCTGCTTTTTTCGCTTCGCCGCCACGAGAAATATTAACATTGCATAATAAACAAAGAGCTAACTTTTTATTTTCACTGCTTATCTCAAAGTATTCCCTTAAAGACGATCTTTTCCTCACCGATGCCATTTCTCGTTGCTAAATCTTTTAGACCTATGTATGTGTATGTACTTAAAATAATAAGAGCACAAATAAAATTATAACTTAAAAACGATCACGCACGTGTCTGCCCTGCATGCAATCGACACAATAATAAAATTGTACAATTGTTAACTTCACTCATCAACGAAAAGACCCGAATCGAACCGAGTCCATAGCTAATCCAAGGCTAAGTTTCGCCGGATATTCGGCGGCCGGATATTCGGCTATCCGGCCACTTGGTCGGCCGAATATCCGGTATCCGGCCAAACTGCTATCCGTTACATCTCTACTGTATATCGCTTCGCTTATGCGGGCATTTTATCTATGAAACCATAATCTAAAACGTAAGCGCGAATGCGGGTGGCCAACCAGAGTGGGTTGCCAGTTAAAGTTAAGGAATACATCTCTTAAAATAAAATAAATTTGGAATTTTATGAGTTTTATAAATACTCAGCGTACGTAAAACTATAAGTCCGATTGGACGTGTACCTAAACTAAGACACCCCGGTATAGTGTTAAATTCTAAATATTAAAAAAAATATATTTTTTAAATTATACCATTTTGACCCTTAAGAACCGTATTTTTTACTAGTTATCATAATATAAAGCAACTTTATCACTATATAGAGCAACTCACTGAGCCGTGTGAGCGTCTCGAGCAGGCTCCGCGCGGAGAGCCAGGTGTTCTTGCCGCCCGCGTGCCCGCCGTCCACCCACCACATCTCCTCTATTAGCTCTATGAACCTATATACAAAAATTGGTTGTTTGTAAAGTAGGTTTACGATCGAGATGTTTACGTGATAACGTCTTATTGGTGGCAGCGCTCGAGATGAGACGGGAGATCGGTCCGTCTCTCTCTCGCTATACCTGCGATCGCGCTCGTGAGGTTTTGGTGTGACACAAGTTTCTGAACATCAGTCACCCGACTAAATCGATTTTAAAAACGTTATCACGTTAAAAAGGCCATTTAATTCTTGCTTTATGATTCTAAATCGATTAATATAACCGACAAAATTAAAGAGAACTGTTAAGTGATTCTTGATTAAACATACAAAAACATAAAATATTCTATCTATTACAAAAAACCGCATCAAAATCCGTTGCGTAGTTTTAAAGATTTAAGCATACAAAGGGACATAGGGACAGAGAAAGCGACTTTGTTTTATACTATGTAGTGATTATTATAACCCAAGAGCCCACGACGGCCAGACATTCCTTATTTTAGAAAAGTTGAAAGTTTCTCTGTATATGTCTCCGATACAGATAAGAACGACTAGCGATTATCAAGTCTGGGTTGTGGTTACTTTGGCAGGAAACAGGTAGTAAGGGTGTATAAAATTGTACCTTACTTTCATTATAGTTTAAAAGCTAAATTTTATATATGTTACTTGGGGACATATAAAAAGATGTTACCTCAAGAGCCAGACAGTTTTCATGGTTCTTACATCTAGCCAGACACGTTTAAAAAATAACTAACATATCATCAACACTACTACAGACACTACACTAACTTGAGACGGCTGAATCGATTTATTAGAAAATTGATAGGGCATTGGTACAATATAATATGTATACATTTAAGATTACTACCTGGTAATCCGAATCAGTGGTAAATGTTAAAAATATCTTATGACAGACAGCGACGGCGTCTTTTTTAACCTTTATATATTTTGTAAATTATTCATACAAACCTGACTCACTGTCAGATTTTTCAAAAATTGTGCATATTTATTATATAACGTATCTAATATTGTTGGCAAATCATTGTTTTTTCTGTCATGTCTTTCATTTATGTGTACTTTATTAAATTCCTATCCCACATATTTACCCTTACTACTAGTAAAATTTTAAAGTCTGTCACATATAAAAAAAAATGTGTGCGTGTACTAGAGTACACACGTTATAAGTGAAACTTCTTTATGACCTTATTTTTAAAAAAAAAAATTACTATATGCAACTTTACAGGAATACGTCGAATCACGCGTGGTAGGGATAGGAAAAAGATGGCGCGTAACGGAAAAATGTCACGCGTACTGAAAAAATGTTACACTACATTTTTTTCCAACCCCGATAAAGAAGTTTCACTTCAAAAATCAAAATTCAATTCCTTAAAATATAAGGCAGAGTTTACACGGCGTACCTAAATATCCACAAAATTTAAGGCAAAAAAAAAACAGATATTTTACAAAAATACACCCACCTACACATATGCCTTAAAATATAAGGCAAAGTTTCACGGCGAGAATACCTAAATATCCACAAATTTTAAGGCAAAAAACACAGATATTTTTCTACACCCACCTGCACATATGCCTGTCCCACGGAGTCAGTGTCTTGGTGTAGTGGAACTCATATATCAGCTGGTTGAGCACCACACAACCCTTGCTGAAGCCCACCAGACTGAGCTTGCTCTTGTCCAGGGATAGGGTATCCCGCCACCAGAGTGGGCACCTGGGTTTTGGGTTGAATTTGTATTGGAAAACGGTAAAATGGCACATTGTACGACATTTATAACACAGTTCAAAATATCATCCTACAAATAGAACAAAATAATATAATATAGAAAATAGACATTCTTTAATGCTACTTCGTAGAAAAATAGTTAATTACAGTACGATTCAAACTTAATGGCGGCTCGGAACATTGTACGATGCTATGCGCAGAAAACAATTTAAGATATTAGCGGGACGTTAAGGGACCTGTGCGCACCCGCACTCGCACCTGAGCGAACCGCCATTACGTTTGAATCGAACTATATTATACAGACTATTTTGGGTCTTTTTCTTTTTAATTCTCGACAGATACTAAATATGTATAGATCGTAAAATGCATAGCAGAGTAAGTAGTAAGCAAGTTGTGAAGAATGGTATTAAAACAGCATTATTATATATT
The DNA here is from genome assembly GCF_061535395.1 of Colias eurytheme. NCBI lineage: Eukaryota > Metazoa > Arthropoda > Insecta > Lepidoptera > Pieridae > Colias > Colias eurytheme. Next base: position 1,376,152 of record NC_142984.1, read on the forward strand.
TTGAACACATAGTAACACCCATTATCAGTAAGAACATCCAATCATTTAGATTCCAGAGAAAACAATCTTCATGCAACAAATAGTGAACTATAAGCAACAATTAATATACAGTAATAATAAATCGAACACATAACATTTATACACATAGAACCACTGCGTTTTTGTATTTTCAAGTAAAACCAAGAAACTAAAAAGAAATCTATACTAATATTATAAAGCTGAAGAGTTTGTTTGTTTGTTTGTTTGTTTGTTTGTTTGAACGCGCTAATCTCGGGAACTACTGGTCCGATTTGAAAAATTCTTTCGGTGTTAGATAGCTCATTTATCGAGGAAGGCTATAGGCTATATACCATCACGCTACGACCAACAGGAGAGGAGCCACGGGGGTGAAACCGCGCGAAGCGGCTAGTAAAAACATATACTGCGAAAAATTACATAAAAAAAAACTTCCTAAACTTCAATCAAAAAGCTGTATGAGAGATTTTTCTATGATATTACTTTAATAAGAATAAACAAATATCAGAAACATCCAATTTGTATTGTAAATACTTATTTCTTTTTATATAAAATGTGGGTAGTTAGATAAATCCATCACGACATCCATTGGAACTAAACCTACTCACTGCTTGTGTTCAAGGCTCGTGCTTTGTGCCGCTTCGCTCTTTGCGGCTCCGTTTGATTTGCTCTTGTTTTCACTGTTACTTGCGCCCTGCGAATAAATGTATTTTTCGAATAAAAGTATTGTTTTTCATGAGAAAAACTCTTGTTTTTGTTTTGAATATATTAGCTAATGGGATAATGATTATTTTTTTATAGTTTTGAGCTTAGTTTATGAAAAATTAAAGTTGGATAAAGTATGCGCGCCCAGTTTCAATACTTACTTACTTCCAGACTTAAAATAAAACGAGACGGAAAAGTTTCATATGATAAATGTCACATTCTGTTTAATTTTTATCCAGATTCTGAACTATCCGCAAATAAAAAAATGTTGTGTGGTTTTATGAAACCACGGAAAAAGTGAAACTGTTCGAACGGTTCCGAACACTGCTTTGTGTAGCGCATGTCGCGTGACGGTCGGCTGCCGAGTAGGTATACCTACTCGGCAGCCGCGATACACGCGACATGCGCTACACAGACCAAAAAGTTTGAGACGATGTAATAAAAGTTTCACTTTAATATTAAAAATAAATCCACAAATCAGCTTCTGTGTTATGTGAAACAAAAAACAAACGATTTATTACTATTCGTAAAAAAAACTTCTTTTTTTTAACTTAATCAAAACTTTTTAGAGAGAAATATAAACCTATCAACTACACATATTTTCATAACTACCCACACACCTGTTCCTCGATATCAACATCATCATCAGGATACATGCCATACGTGACTGCGTCCGTCAGTTGGCGAGTTGGCAGCTCTTTCACTCGTATGCTTAGCTCTTGGAGTAACCTGACGTTAAGAAATAAACCAGTTATAGACTTTTTTTTTTTTTTTTTTTTTTTTTTTTTTTAAGTGGGGAAATCTTGCATAGATACCCACGGCCTCCGGGGAAGGGGCCGTGGGTTATGTCGGATTCCTACCGACCAAAACCCCACTGTGTTCCGTCAAGCCGCATCAACGACGGGGCCACGGGTATGGTAGAATTCTTCCGTGACCCCGTCAGCGGCTGCCCGTCGCCGGGCCAAAACAAATTGTGAGCCAACCAGCTCTAACCTCATGGGGCGGCGTGAGCGGAACACGTCTCACGCCACCACATCTCTCCGGACGATGGACTAAATCCCCGCTCCATCGCCCGGAAACCAGTTATAGACTTGACATGATGCTATAAAAAAAGCGTTAAAACTAACTAGAATCTAGGTCATATATACATACTAACTTTTCTTTCGCAATCAAATAATTTAGTTAAATTTGGTAGGGTACCCTCATTATTGCTAATTATTTTAAATAACTACCCTCAGTACTGCCAATTTATTTAAATAAGAATGTTATTATAGCGAATTAACTCTTTTTTTCAGTCAATATATGAAACTACCCTCTTTTATTTAACTATTTTGTCAACACATACAATCATATATTTGATAACAAATTTTTCCACATTGCCCAATCAATATATGTAACTACGCATTTTTTTTCCTTTTTCTCAACACAATTAATCACTTCATAGTATAAAACAAAGTCGCTTTCTCTGTCCCTATTTCCCTATGTCCCTTTGTATGCTTAAATCTTTAAAACTACGCAACGGTTTTGATGTGGTTTTTTTTAATAGATAGAGTGATTCAAGAGGAAGGTTTTAGTATATAATTTATTAGGTTTTAGACAAAGCGGGCGAAACCACGGGCGGTAAGCTAGTATAACATAATTATTATACTAACTTCTCCAAATGGTGCAGCGCGTTGTGCGTGGGCGTGTGGTCGGGCACGCCCGCATTGTTGCTCGGCACGAAGTTGTCGTAGCAACTGAAGCTCTTGTATTCTATCCTGGAACAACTTGGTAGGGTTTTATTAATGCTTACCATTCTTTGGAGATAGGTGACGGGTTTTTTTAGAAAAATAACTGAGAAACAATTGGTTTAATACACTATAATTTTTTTTGGAAACAAACTATAATTTTTTTTTATTAGCGAACGTTAATTTTCCGTACACATATTTATCACTGAATGCACGGTGCATTGATATATGTACCGATGGATTATTTATATCAAATACAAGTTAAAGAACTTCTTTCATAATAAATACATAATATAGACTACTTACCGTGCCGGTCTCACGACAACTATGTGCTTTGTGGGGAAGTTCTCGCTAAGCATCCGCGCCGTGTTCTCGAGTGACCACCTGACGTAGTTCCTGTTGTCGCGGTGCGTTTGCATCACTTCCTCGTAATCCTGATAAATGTGTAGAGAATATATCATTATGGGACTTAATATCACAATGTTTGGTAAGGAATTTAAACTCAATGTAAACAGTAAACTACAACAAAAAAAAACTTATAAATAATAATTTAGAATCGTAGTTAGATCCAAGATGTGAGGATCTACAGAATTATTTTACTGTAGGTTTGGAACGTTTAAAATATCTTGTCAAGACTTTCTTTTTAGCTGAAAAAAAAAGAGCATCAGCTCTAGCTGATAAAAACTAATTAAAATTAGAAAGATGATCTAGACTGATGCCTAGGCCACCTTTCTAATTTTAATTTGTTGGGTCATTTAACCAAAGCGAAGGAAATATGCCTTTTAGTTTTCTGTTATTTATATTGAGTAATAACTTTGAAATAAATCACATCCCACACATCCTACACTATTTCTCTCTTAACCTAAATTACCTGTACATCACCACCAAAGAACACAAGCGTATCTGGTGAGTTGGTCTTCTGCCTCGCCGGGTGGAACAGCACGTCGTTCTCGCGCCCCTCATGGCCGTTCACGCGACGCAACCGGATCGGCAGCATCGCGCCGATCTCTACTCTTGATGGTGCATAGCTGGAAGGCACTACCGAGTTTCTTATTGGTTCTTTTTGTTAAATTGCGTATAGAAAGAGTGTCTGTCGACTCTGTAGAAACTGCTTTCTGAAGTAGTAGGTAATATGAATGCCGCCTTTTACTCTTGATATGGTGGAAAGGAACAGTCGAGATTCCTGTTGGTTCTACTCAGTTGAAATTTCTTATAGAAATAACTGTTGACTCTGTAGTCTGTAGAAGCTGCTTTATAAACAAATGTATGCTATGACAAATGAAACTACTAGGAACTAGAAATTGCTTATAGAAAGAGTAACTGACGAGTATTCAGAAACTTCTTTCTTAACTAATACTTAAATATGAATGTATGTAATGACAATGCAAAAGAGCTGCTAAACATATTCTTGTTAAATAAATATTAAATATATGTCTGAGTTTTACTTTCTTGCTGATTCTACGCTGTAAAATCTGTTTGTCACTGATAATGTAACTGTAGTTTAACAATAGTTTATTTTGCTGACTATACTTGTTAGAAACTGATTATAGCCGGAGAGACTAACTGCAAAGTTTTTTAGCTGCTAAAAAGCTGAAGCAGAAAGTTTTTAGCAGCTTTTTTAGCTGACCCCTACTGTATTTTTCAAAGAGAGGGATTTCTCCCTTAATTTATAACTTGTCTCCAGAATTTTACTTATTTAAATAAATCAACATTTGAGTATAAATTTCAATGATTAAAATTTTATTCTATTAATATTATAGTATTACATATTAGATTGTCCATTATTATAAAGTAAATAGTTATTTCTTTTCTAAATGGGTAATTATTCTAGCAATAATATAAGTTTTTAAAATCTTTGATATTTTAGAGAGGATGAATATAAATAAAACAAAATTAATAAATAATATTTATTTTTTGTAAAATGTTTATGTTGATGATTTAACAGAATTAAATAATAAAAAATAGTTTATCTACCCCTTAAACTTAGTTAAAGCATGATTTTAAAAATTTCTTATAAACATACAATAAGCTTTCCTTACAAATCCTTATGTTAAAAAACAAAATTAGATAAAAGACAACTTTAAAAATATGCATATGCACTTGCGATTCACTCAATTATTTCATTCTTATAAACCTTGGTATTTATAAGCCTATGGAATAATAGCACTGTAATAACTCAGGCCCCGGAATCACAGACACAATAGAAAATCTATTGTGTCGTGGACCGATCGTGCCATTCGGGGCTCAATGGGTTAAACCAACACTCAAAAATTTTATTGCTTGTATTTTTTGCATGTTATTTGCAGTTTACTAGTCTATTTGTTTTATTATTTGCCTTTCTTTGAAATTATTATGCCTTAAACTTTTTAACACTCTATAAACACTTGTTCACTTAAAACAACACTTAGACAACAACAATACAACTTGCACTTTAAAAAAACAAATAGAATAGAACAATTATCAAAAAATCTGATCTGCTCTAAAAAATGCACAGATCACAGAAAAACCTTATTGGTTTATAAAAAGCAACCAAAGAGCATATACATTCCTCATTTAATATTTCTAGTTTGCTTTTGATGATAATACTTAGTATCATTCATACACACAGTTATCTTCAATGTGATATCATCAAGGCAGTTCTTCAGTTCCTCCTTTAGCTCTCTAACTTTAACCCTAACATCCTCGCACATAAGATTATAACACATGGCCACTAAACCCATTCCCAGCAGAACATAAATAAAATTAATCACCAACTTCAAGTGTGAACCTTCAGCAGAATCTGCAATATTAGCTCCCGGAACAAAGTCACCAAAACCAATCTTGCACAAGCTGATAACACAGAAATAAGTCGAGTCTAGGTAGTTCCATTTCTCCCAAGCTCCAAACATTATGGTCCCAGTCAGGATGTAGAAGGAAATGACCCATAGACAAGCTGTCGAAGGAACTGTGATTTTTCTCTTCGGTTGGACGTCTCCATCTTCAAGCAACGGATCCTCTCGTCGACTACACTCATGTGCTGTTATGTATAACCATTTAAAAGACTGCGCTAACACCTTCCCCATATTACAGAAGTAGAGCACATATATAGGTATCCCGAAACAAGCGTATGCTATTGACACAACTTTACCCCAAACAGTCTTTGGCACTACATTCCCATAACCAATCATTGTAAACACTGATAATGAGTACATGAGTGCTGCAGGGAAGGACCATATATCTTCAGGAGACCTCCCATTGTATCCCAGATGTATAGCTGCTGTAATATTGTTTTGGAACACCTTTAATACATTGTTACTATTGTACATCCAGGCTGTTTGATTCAAAACATTATATCTGCTGGTTATATTCCACAGCTGTTCGACACAACTTCGTCGCCACTGCTTCACATTCTCCAACTGTTCATCAGGGCTGTCCTTCTCAATGTGCATAAAACTTGCAGCACCTAATATCGCGTAGCAGACTACGAGCGCGCCAACACCTACTTGCGTAAACATAAACGCAATGAACTTCCGCAGGCAATCCTTAATTTTCTCGCGCGGATCGCTGCCCGTCGACGATGTCGAATCTCTACTCCTAAAAGACCCGTGGCCACTTGAATGTATGTTATGACGCTCCATTGTAATGATGGACACTTCTTAAACTAGATTAGCGGTAATATGCGGTTAATACAAATGTTCGCACGCATAAGTTATGGTTTATTTCTGGAATTTATTTGGCAAAATGCCAGATGCTATGGTTACAAAATATTATGGAGTTCATGCAATACTTACACTTTGCATGTATCGGAGAAAAATTTCAATCACAAAAATACTCGTGTAAATTAAAAATCCAAATATTGATTGATTTCTGTAATGTGTTCAAATATAAATGTAATATCAAAATTAGGTGCGCACTTACCGTAAAATGTTCAAATAACACTTTTTATTTTTTATGTTTTTAAGAATTGTAGCTTCAGTATTTAAATCATTTTTATTTGCTTTATACAATTATTTTATAATTTTATGTCCATTAAAAATATTTGTGCAGAAAATATTGTTTATCAATAAAAACGCCAAAGTCAAAGTCAAACAGGATTTATATTGGATACTTGCACCATAATTTTGTCTTTTCAACAGGTGTTAGTATATGTAAATGTTTCAATATGACTTATTTAACTCAATATTATATTTAGTGTTGTTATAAATTTGAATATAAATTACATTTTTACACAATTTGTCCTTATTTTCTTTATTGATAATAAGGGTTTTGATTCAACTATGATCATATTCACTATCAGTATCCGATTCCATAGTCATTGTCTCATTGATTTCTTCCCACATCTGTCAAATCCAAAAGCAAAATTCACACGTTTTCTTGGCGTTGTTTGTCGTCCGGCGTTACATTTTTTATGGTTTACAAATAATTTTTGATTAATGTAAGGTAAAATGTAACGTAGGACTTGTGTTTTTATAAAATAATAAGTTTTGTCCAATTTCGTAAGTATTTGTTTTCCTATTTAGATTAGAAACACTCAGCTCAAAATTATCTAGTACTTAAGCCGATAATACATATTTCAGAACTAATAAGTTAAAATTACAACATTATGCGAACGATATGCTATTAATAAGAAATTGTATTTAATATTCTAATGTGTAAGCCGGCGATTTCATTGATAAATTGAATATTTAATATCGTATTTTAACGAGAGGTTTCCAAGGTCGACTGTGACGGAACGGAAATCTACAGTCTTATTAACTTAATATTTAATATACTCCTTACTATTAATACAAATCCAATTAAAAATACTCCAAAACCAATATTTTAATTTCCTATAAGTGTTTATAATATTTTTAATTTTTTTTGTATATCATGAAGCCTTTATTCATATTTTATTTTATTTATTAATCAACTGGTATAAATCACTACACATTTCAGGACCGGAAAGTAATCAAAATCATGTAGGCGCAAAATTTATTAAAAAAATGTATGCAATAGCTCTAACAAAAACTCCCAAATGACAGTTTCAATAGAAAATTACAAATAAATGGATTGCACATAAACTAAAATGGCTTCAAGCACGCCCCAAACAGATTCAAACTGGAGTATCCTCAAATTGACCACAATAGACTTGGTTGGTGGGATTTATTGTAACATTTGCAATGAAACATTTGGTAACAAAAGGGAATATGACGCTCATTATATTCAACACACCGGAAGTAAGGACATTTTGTACACTTGTGTGATATGCCGGAAAGAGGTTGCGGGCTATCCTAGCTTCAGAGGCCACTGTTATTCCAGCCATGTGATCAAGGGGCGATATAAGTAAGTAATATTATACTTGTAGTAGCGGTAACATAATATTTGACCTGATTCCTTTTTCTTACAATAAACTCATAAAATTGCATATGGGAGAATATAGTCAAAAATTATTGAAATAATTACAGATTTCTAGTTTAAAAAAAGAAATGATATGTTACAGGTATTATTTGAAATATAAAATATATTTAGAATTTCTATATTAATTAGGGTGCACTCACACACATCAGTCACCGTCACGGCACGTCACCGGACAGGATTAAAAAAAAATATGTATCAATAGTTCTAGTATGACTCTGTTCCCACACGACAGTCGCCGGCACGAAATCTATCAGTGACGTCACCGGTCAGGCACGTCAAATAATCTTTCCATACATGTATCATACTTTTATCCCCACTCACCCGGTGCCGTCACGTCTCAGTTCAGTCAGCGTCGTGCTACCGTCAATTGCTACATGTTCTCTAGCGTGACACACGTCTAATCACTGACTAACCTGATGTATGTGTTCAATGATTCAGTCAAACCGGCGACGTGACTGACGGACAACATGACGGCGACTGGTGTTTGTGGATACGTACACAAACCGTCACCGATCAGTCATCGGTGACTTGACGGTGACTGATGTGTGTGAGTGCACCCTTAGAAAACTCAAATAAAATTTACAGATGTGATAGCTGCGACAAATTCTTCTCCAAACTGCCAGCACTTCAGTATCATGTCAAAATTATGCATCCAAAGAGTTTTCGCTGCTCCACTTGCAAAAAGAAGTAAGTGATTTTCATTTCATAACTACATATATGTTTGAGCTCTTCATCTAAAAGTTTTACTTGTTTTAATTGTAAATAAATTATACAGTGATACATTTTAGCACTTATTTTTCTTTTACTATCAACTTTAATACTTAATATTAATTATTCCAAATAATTTTTTTGTCAAAAATCAACATTTTTTCATAATATAAAGCCTTGAATCCACTTGAGCATGCTCAGGCGAATGAGCGGCTCATTTGGCCGAGCCGCTCAAGTGGAGACGCCTGAGCACGCGCGGCCCGAGCATGCTCAGGCGTCTCCACTTGAGCGGCTCGGTCAAATGAGCCGCTCATTCGCCTGAGCATGCTCAAGTGGATTCAAGGCTTTAGGTACTAGGCTTAATTAATGCTAAATCATATTACAACAATGTAACTTGTTTACGTAAAAATGCATGATAGAAAGTATTTGTAAAAATCTTATCATGTGTCAAGGGCCAAGAACATAAACACAAGATAACTTATTTATAATATTAAAGGCGTATCAGTTATTCATTTCTGTTACAAATAACATTATATTGAATGAGTGATTTAGTTTTGCTACGCTATTGTGGTATTTTTCCTTTCTGCATATGACTTTTTTTCAGTATGTTATTGTAGAGTTGCTTATGCTCTTTTTTGATACAATATCAAGATGAATTCAATACTGAATGGTTTGTCAAGAAGTTCATCAATAATAATATGTATTGCAAAGCATTACAATTTGTGGAGCATATATTTTTTAAGACTCAAAGTAACTTATTTTTTAAAATGAGTTAACATTCAGGCCTAACTTAACTCCATATCAAAGGCATGCTTTAGTTCATTCACGATTGTACGACAAATGCATGACGAGCGGTTGACGCGACATCGCCACTTTGTGGAAATAGTTTTGATTGTTTCTATGCAAGTTGCAAGCATTTGACTTTTCAATTAAGGGCTGATTTTTCAATGCTTGGATAAAACTTATCCGTCCAATAAAGTATTACACGATAATATTAAAATGTCACGTAAACTGTCAAATACAGGCAATTAGAATACGTTTTTAAAATGGTAGTTTTATACATTAACCCAAGATGAAAACTTGTTTAAAAGAAATAAACAATTTTTTTTTTTTTTTATATACATTATTCGACGAATAAGTTTTATCTAAGCATTGAAAAATAGGCCCTAATTTGTCAATGTACTAAAGTATCTGCATGACATGCTTATTCGTGGACAATATGCCTACTGAAGACTTTGAATTTAATGGAACCAATGAAAAGATTAATGAAAGTAAAAAAAAATGAGTTGAAAGCATAATATTTCCTTTAATCATTCACAGGTTTCCGACAAAGAAAGAGTTGCGTTTGCACGAAGTCATACACACAGACAGTACCGGCCCAATCTCATGCCTGACATGTCATAAGGACATCAGCTCCATAGATATATGCAAGAAACATGTCGATCTACACTTGTCTTTCGAATACACATGTCCAATTTGTGAGGAAAATATACCATCGAAAGAAAACTCGGCCGATCACTTGAGAAAACATTTTGGCAACGTCAGTTCAGAATCAGAGATAGACATAGATCCGGATGAGATGATAGAGCAGCTTGGGGCAGTGTCTTGTATATTCTGCTCGATGATTTGCAAGAATCGTGTGGAGTTCGACGCGCACTTCTCGTGCGAGCACGGCGACGAAGATATCGTGTACTCTTGTATTGTGTGCGGGAGGCAGTTCGACAAATACTCATTGTTTCGTGCACATATCAACAACCATTTCACAAACAATCGATTTGAGTGAGTAGCTTTGATAAATATAAAAATAAAAATATACTTATTTGCGAACTATGTAATTTTCGTCTCCTACTAAGTACTCTATTTTCGTTTCCATTTGTCCACTTCTTTTATTTTTCTGATTATGAAATAAATACGAAAGTGATTTTGAACACAGACGCACGCGAGTTTTGTCCTGCGAATTTCAATAAAATATTTTAGAAAGTACATACATTAATTAAACATTTGTCCAAAAAATTGTCTGAGGTGTGTCGTATAAACCATTTAACGAAATTAACACCTTATTTCTTAGCAGTATTAAATATAATCTATCGTATAATGTCTATATTAATTAAAAAACTGCCATATATACGCGTAGGCAGAGTTTCGCTTTGGACAATTTTTGAGCGCGAGTTTAGTAGTTTATTTCTGTCAATTTAAATTTCTTAAAAAACTTGAACACGAATGAATTATTTTCTCGTTTTGCATGTCGGATTAATCAGTCTATAATCTATCTAGATGCGACCTATGCCACACATCGTTCCCGCGCCTGGCGCCGCTCGTGTCGCACATGGCGGTATGTGCGGCGGGCGGGGGGCGGCGCCACAAGCTGTTCGCGTGCACGCGCTGCACGCACCGGTACGGCACCGAGCCGCGGCTGCGCGAGCACATGCGCGCCGCGCACGGCGTGCACGTGCGGCGCTGCCTCGAGCCCGGCTGCGGGAAAGTGTGAGTGTCGCATGTAGCGGGGTGCGGCCCACAAGCTGTTCGCGTGCACGTGGAAATGACAAGATTTTCTTCATTTATTTCCTCGATTGACCTACCGATCGTGAAGATTGGTCCCCGATTTTAAGTTTGCAGTTGTGGAATCGCTTATACTGTGTTATTTAGCGAATCATTTCTTATGTTTCAATTAGTCTAAAAAGAAAAAATATCAAATTAATATAAATTGAAAATATCATCCCGCAGTTTCGACAAACTCCGCGACATGGTGGTGCACCAACGCCAGCACCACGCCAACGTGCAGAACTGGTGCCGGCAGTGCGGCCAGCTGTTCACCTCGCTGGTCTCCTGCGAGCAGCACCTCGACGTGCACAAGAAGACCACCTTCCCCTGCCCCGTCTGCAACCAGACCTTCAGAGAGAAATACCTCCTCCTCAGACATCTGCCGCATCACTTCGAGACGGTTCTGCACCTCTGCAAAGTCTGTGGAAAAGTGTACAATGCCAAAAATCGACTGATCGAACATTTGAACTCGCACGCGGACACCAAGATTCACCGTTGCACCTACTGTCCCAAGACGTTCCCGAAGCTGTGGACGCTGCAGCAGCACCTCAACACTCACACAGGATTGAAGCCCAACAAGTGTCAGATCTGCGATAAAGCCTTCTGCAGCTACCCCAATTGGCGCAAGCACATGATACGATTTCACTCGGTCAGTTCCACCAGATCGATCGAAATAGACGAGAAAAATTCGAGAAATTACGAAAATAACACAATCAAATTCCATTGCAATGAGGATAGTCCAGTGAAATCTGTAATAGATCAATCCGGAATTGAAAATAATACAGTAAATACAAATGGAGATAACTGGGATGAATTTGTGTTCTATGACCAAGAAGATTCCGAAGTCAGTATGGAGTCGGAGAGCATAGATCAAGTTATCGAAAAACAATTACAGTTGTTTGGGAGCCAAGTACAAAACGTCGAAACGCCTATGCCGATTGAAATACCACAAGGTGAGTATCTATGTATCTAGAATCTAGATAAATTTGTTTGCTTTTCTTTGATTCTAACACAGGGCAACATTTTTTTGTAAACAGTGGTAAATATGATGTGTGTGAAATAGATACATTGATGATTTTTCCTAAACACAAAGTCGGATGAAAACAAGTACCTTTATATTAAGCTTGATTTTTATTTTTGAAGTGAAAACTTCTTTAGCGGCGTTGAGCCCTTTTTCTGTAATGGGTATAAAATCTTAAACTCGCGTCAGGACACGTGACCTGATCGAAAAAGCGTAAGAAGGATGGAGAGTAGATAGCTATCCCCTCTCTACTACGCGCGTTTTCACTTCTGCCGGCACTCCCGGAGTGCAACCCGTCTTTTTTTTTATTACTGCCTATAATCGACGATACATTATGTTTATTTGCAGCATGTCCACCAACAACAGAAACCTCAAGCGCACAGCCATCAGAAGCGATCGTGCCGCTCGAGTACGGGCCGGAGTTCAGCTCGAGCAACCTGGACGACATCCTGCCGCATATCGACCCGCTACTCACTATACGGAATGACCAGGTACTTATTATGTGATCCAAATAGAATAGGATCGTCATTTCATGACGTCATAGACTTTGTTAATTCAAAAGTTTCTAGGTATTTTTGTAAAAACATCAAATAACTTTTTAAATGGTTACCACATGAGTGACGCCGCGGGTTACAACTAGTGTTTCTGTAAATTACCCATTTTTATGTTATAATCTAAACATAAATGTGCATAGCGTCATTACCATAGAAATCTAAATAACAAGACACTAGAAGTCGTAAGCGCGCGTGACCTTGTCGCCACTCAGGTGACTTTCACATCACCAGTGTGTTCGTCACAGTTCAGTTGCTATGGAGACGTATGTGTGTAAACATGGTGTGTTTCAGCATTTCCCATTGCGGAAATTCTTCCACAAGTTGTAATTATACTAATAAAGGAATAATATTTCATCGGTAAATATATTTTTTTAGAAATAATGCCGTTTTTCCTTAAAATTATAGAATATTTACAAGTATTACGAGTGTCACCATAGTAATCGAAATAACAATGAATGACACAGTTTCAACCTTATTGGAGCAAAAAGAAACAAAACGTCTCATATACTTAGGGATGTTATTCTAAAATAAACCGTAAATTCGTGCGTTAGGATACATATTAAAAAGCTTAATTTAATATTTAAGTTAGTTGTCACTAAAATCAAGTTGTCCAATAAAAGGCATAGTTTACTTGTGTGTATTGTTTAGCTATCGGTTTAAAGGCATAGTTTACTTGTGTGTATTGTTTAGCTATCGGTTTAAATGTGTTGATTTTGGCGACAGCGGTTTTCATACGAATTATGACATTATAGCACTTCTATGTGTCTTTTTATTTAGATTTCTATGGTCATTACAGTAAAGAGAATCACGTGATTTCGTAAACTTCATCAACTTTCTTCGCTCTTTCAATCACATTTTGGACAAACGATAACATGATGTGTTGAAATAGACCTATCAAAAAGAGAACCATTCTGTATCAAGTATATATTGTATAATAAAGTATATTATATTAATATCATTTGCAGGTACTACCCACACAAGAAGCCAACTACATAATAGAGAGCGAACTCCAAGCGAGGGCCGTGTACTCTGAGCTGCAGCCATTTGACCGCAAGTGGGAGCCGCCATTGATCACCAAGCTCTTCCCGGACTACTACAGCTACGATGAAGCCAGCAGGATCACTGTTAACGCGGATATATTCTAATTATAAACAGTTGTCACTCGGAACGATCTTTGTCGGTATGTACGTTGGTGCTACGGTTCCATAGATTGTAGACTATTCACTATACAGGGTGACTGGTAAGACGTTAGACGCATTTAGACAGGAGCTTCATCTCATGAAACTGAAAAACTTTTGTTCTACAACTTTGCTGAATTCGTAGAAAAAAATTTGGACTTTGTATGGAAATCGGTCAGCTGATTAGCGAAGTTTCCTTAGTTAATGTCTTACCAGTCACCCTGTATATCCATAGAGTAGGGTTGTACCATAGAGGTTGGAATTTTTTTTATAAGACATGCAATCGTTTTTAATATTGAGGGTACTTTTATACATGTTGTTCAATTTACAGTACAATTTTATATGATACATATAGTGTTAGGTTCCTGATGTTTTATTGATTTTTTTACATATTTTATAACAGTTAGTGACCAGTTACAGATTTTTATACTTGTTGTAATCCATTTCCGTATAGTAAGAAATAATACTGCCAGTTTATAATGTTGTTAATATATTTAATAGTAATAATATACCACTGCCATTCACTTGTTACGAATCCGTGAGACCGGACAAAGATCGTTCCGACCCATCCATATAGCTACCTCATGCAGTAACACTGTACCTCACTAATCTATGTATTATTGTATTTTATAATATACATTTTTAACATATATCCCACCAGACTAAGACATATATATACATATAGAATTATGCTACCTCATTTAATTTAAGTAATTCGCTTTGCACCTAAAAAAAATTCGAAAAAATTACACAAAATTGTGTTGTACAAAAAATGTATGGAATTTCTTGTCTCGCGTGAAAGTCGAGAGTGAGTGCTTTGTATTTTGAGTTTTTTTTATTGATTTTTATGTTTTCGCTCGATGTGACGATACACGGTTTTTAAAAAGAAAGAAAAAAATAAACAAAAAAATGCTTTGGTACTGTTTGTAATAAAAAAATAATAGAAAAATCTAAATAATATAAATAAGTAATAGTGTTACAGATATAAGAAAAAATACACAGGATATGTTGTGCAAAATGCAAAAGAAAATGTAAAATCATTTCATCTCGTTTTAACTTGCGTGTCACGTATGCTTAGAGCGAGATGGTATGATACTTGATAAAAATATCTAACCACCAAAACGTTGCATTTTGATATTCTGTCTCTTTCTAGCCGTTTACAATGAGTGGTATAGAAAGAGACGCAACTAGGTATATAAGGTACGGTGGTCAGTCAAGCGAAAACCTTAAGGCATAATTTCCAAAGTGTTTAGGCTAAGTATCTTTGGTGGAAAAGCTTTTGTATATATTTGGTACGTTTTACGGCACTTTTAATCTGCATTTTAATTATTGCTTTAGTTGAAAACGTCGCTGGTCCAACGAGAACTAACTTGTTTACGTGTCCCATACAAATATTACTTCGTGCCAAATTTCTAATCTTAGTTTTAAGTAGGGATTTGATAATCTTAAACATTCAACGAATAATTTTATTTTATAACATGTTTTATCGACTCATTTGTTAGTCATAACTTCATAAATAGCTGAGGCTCCGAGACGAAGGCAGCGAAGAAATATCGATAATATTCTTGAACCAGCGGCGATGTTTTCATGCATTTCAATTTCGATTCCTTTTTTATTATAATTTTATTGAAAGTTGCGATGCAAAGCGTCGCGATTTTAGTGTAAGTGAATCGATAGTGCTGTGATATTTTTATGTATATTTAGTGGTTTAAGTGTAGGGAGTGAGTAACGAGTGAGTACAAATACGTACGATCGGCATCCGTATCGCGTCTCGGTTCTATTACAATATCGAATTTAGATCGCAGCCCCTTCGAATGTGCTGTCCGGAATAAGGACGCACCCACCAACACGCATATGGTCTTCATTGACAACTATTCGGACCCGAATGTAACGAAATCGAACATTTCTCAAGCCATATGCGCTCAAAATTCTGAAAAATAATACTACAAATTAGCCTGCAAACCTGCAAGGCAGTAAGAGATACAATGGAAAAAAATATTATATAAGAGGAATTTAACTCCGAAATATATTTTCGAGAGAGTAATTATTTACAAATATACGGCAAAGGAGTCTTAGTGGTAATCGTATCCAAAGACTGTAATGTATTTATAAGTTCCGCGAACTTAAGTAAAAATCGGGGTGAAAAATAAGTCAGATGTGCGAAAAATATCAAATCATACGATGTAGCTTGAATATTGGCTTGAAAGGTACAGACGCAAGGCACCTCGCGGTCGGAGTGGGGCGGATACTAACTGTTACTAGCAGTGTTACAAATTCACGGAAGAAAAGCTTGTTAAGTATTTTTGTATTCAGAAATAACGTTTGACCTTTTATGGTGTGATCTACGTGAATTTGTAAAACTCAAATCAAGAAAGAGAGTTTGAAACTCATTTCGTGTTGCTCGAGAATAATATCTAAAAATGTAGATATTGAATGTGATTCAGCAACTAGTGTCGAATAATTGTTGGACACGCGTATCTCCCCCACATGCGACCGCAGGCTGTAATCGAGATAACAAATCTGGTGTTAAACGATTCGACATACGCATGAGCCATACGCCATGCTTCTAAAAATTACAAAATTAAAAACTTCTCGAACATTCGACGCGTCGAATTCGAAAAGTTCCAAAGCTGCGCTGTGAGGAAGTTCATTTATATGAATAAACAGCGCAGTACTGTAGCTTCACAAAATGCACTGCGGCGTTCACTGTAAAAAAATAAAAAAAAAGCATTTAGATTGTCTGTGTTTTGTGGAATTTGTCATTTCGAAATTTAAAATTATGGACTCAATTAAATTGCTAGATAAAACTCGACGTCGCGGTGTATTTTGTCCATTGCGACAGTTAAGGCTCGGTTCCACTGGGCGAACAGTTTGCGTTGGATTTATCAATAGTACTTTTGGTGAAAAGTTTCGCCGATTGTACAAACGATTACTCGATTCGATGCAAACAGCGAAGCGGCATTTTATTGTTGTATAGAAAATTGATGTCTATGTATAGTTATTTAGGTTAAATTTTGCGTGTAAATTATACCCCAGCTGAATGCTTTGGCTCCGCCTATATCGTGATAATTGACCCGCAAAATTAAACTTTCATCTTCGCAAACATATTCGTTATTGTAGAAGCCGCTGCGTTGCATCATGGTACTAAAGTATGTGTTATGAATGAATTAGATTTCAGAGTCTAAGAAGAAACGGATTTAGGCTTGAGAAGTAAATATCCGCAAACTTTTTGGCCAGTGGGATCGCGCCTCAGATAGCTTACATACATGATGTTAGTTATATACCTCAATGTAATAGTACTTATGCAAAACTATCTTATATTCATTATAGACTTACAGTTTCTATGTGTATTTCGTCGCAAAGGGAACAAGGTGGTATGAAATTTTTCAATATATATATATTATAGTATTATAGTATGGTATATACAGGTATTATATTGTTTATCTGATACATATTTTTGATATGATTACTTGTTATTGTGTTAAGTAATATTAAATAGATTATATTTTAGAGTTTACTCTTCGAACAAGGCCTCAAGTTGTATAATTAAGTTGTTTATTGACCTATCAGAAATGTTTGTATCGTTCTTTGTCATAGTGACAAGTTCACATATTTTATTGAAGACAATGTAATATGAATAAAGATTATGTAAAATACGAAACATACAAATCCTGTGACCCAATATTTATAGTTTATAATTCTGCATGTTTAATTACTGGATTTATATATTGGGCTAATACCGGACTATTAGCAAATCGTGTAAACGGAATTATCCTTTCCATAATAGGATTTCGCATCGTAAATTCTGGCAATATAGCCTCAATATATTAAAAAACAGTTTCTCCAGCCCAGATTTGCTCCAGTTTCTCTAATATTACGTATCCACTAGGCCGTTACTTCAGTTTAATTCGAAAACCCCAATATTTGGCTCCTTATATGAATGAGAAATTCTAAATTGTAACCTTTGCGACCATAAATGTCCCCTAGCTCTTAGGTTTAGGTTAGAATCGATCACAGGGTATTGTGGTTCTATTTTACGGATGTGTTATAAACCTCGATTATGTAAACATTGCCTCCGATAAGGTCGGTTCACAATACTACCCCAATACCCGCCACTGTGTAATAATTAGTCGACTAAATCTGTCTAACATTAAGGTCCGGACCGGGTTTACGAGCAATGTGCGTTTATAGGTTAGATTGTGTGAAAAGACACAAAGAATTGGCTGAATAAAGGTGTAGGATATCCAATCAAAGAGACTATCTCAGGAACAATATTTTGGCTTGGCGTTTCGGAGGATTTAGTCTATCTAGTCTAAGATCTAGAGAACTATCGAGAATTTTGTCGGCTTTTAGGTCTGTTCATATTAATTATTCATTCATATGAAGGTAAATTGAAAGTAAGATTTGGAAAAGTTCTGGAAAAGTGGTACACTTGTCTCGTTAAACCCGGTCTCAGCGTATACATGTAGTAAGCAGTTTTTTTTTAATTATACATTTAGAGCTTCTAAATTATCGCATAATAAGTGTAAGAATTTTCAATTGTGTCGAATCTAATTTTATGTCATTTTATTTGTAGTCCATGTCTTTGGAATAAATAAAAATACCTATCTTTTCGCATAATAGTAAGGTATACAAAGATATTTTCAAACTTTTCTAAGCTCTTTATTGGCATAATATTTAATAGAGGACTACTTCGGTGTTTTAATGATATTCAATATGTTTAAAAATAGATTTCGAAATTGTAAATAGATGTCTCTGTTTCGTGTAACCTCCTTCCGTGAACTATAAATTTAAGCTTAATGTTTCTGTAAGTTCCAAATACTGTAAAGCGCGGTCTATTGTAATAATCTATGATGATTTTATATTTGATTTTTATATTTTTTTTAATGACCTTGAGAGTCAAGTGGGCTATTTTACGACGCTGATTATTGCTTTTTGGTTTTTTTTTTTTTTTTTTTTTTTTTTTTTTTTTTTTTTTTTTTATTCAAAAACTGTTCAGGCATTTGACCGCGATCTCGCCTGATGTTAAGCGCAGATGCGGTCCATTTGGTTAGCATGCCTGATCAGAGAGGTATAGCCTATTCACTCTTTTCTTAAATAAATCCAAATTGTACTCATTGGGAAACACAGCAGGAGGAAGGGAATTCCACTCCTTCGCAGTTTTGATCAGAAAAGTGTTTTGATAACGCTTGGTGCGCACTCGAGGGATGTCAACCACGAAGGGGTGGAAACCGGCCGTTCGTCGCGAAGTTCTTAAGTGGAAAGGAGAAGGCGGTACAAGGCTGTGCAGCTCGGATCCGCATTCGCCGAAGTGAAGCCTATAGAAGACCGATAGGCAAGCTATTTTTCTTCGGTGCTCAAGAGTAAGGAGCTTCTTCTTTAGCAGACTTGGATCTCCTATAAGTTTTTTCGCGCGCTTTTCCATCGAATCTAGGGCCCCTAGATGAGTTTTGGCAGCACCTGCCCATATATGACTGCAGTACTCGACACACGACCGCACTTGGGCTTGGTATAATCTGAGAAGTTGGTCAGGTGTGAAATATCGTCTTACTTTAGCCAAAATGCCGAGCTTTTTTGCAGCCAATTGGGCTTTTGACTCGATGAACTGCTTGAAGTTGAGGTCCGATGATACTGTGACACCAAGCAACTGCAGACTGTCGGACACTTCAATTGGCACACCGCGAAAAGTTGGAGTAAGATGGAGTGAACTCTTTTTCGCTGTGAATAAGCAAGCTTGTGTTTTGGACGCATTGAATTTTACTAGGTTGGCATCACCCCACTCTGATATAACCTGTAATGTGTTGTTTAAGCGCTGAATCATCGCACCTCTTTCAGACGTTATCGAATCCTTCGTCGCTGCTGCACTAGATAGGTATCTTTCAACAACGGTACTGTCGTCAGCGTACCCAAAGATGTTAGGCCCAAGCATATCATTAATATGCAATAAGAAAAGCGTTGCAGAAAGAACAGACCCCTGAGGAACACCCGCGTTTATATCCAGGGGATCAGACTTGCATCCGTCGATAACCACTTGGATG
Source organism: Colias eurytheme (assembly GCF_061535395.1). NCBI lineage: Eukaryota > Metazoa > Arthropoda > Insecta > Lepidoptera > Pieridae > Colias > Colias eurytheme. The sequence goes on from NC_142984.1 coordinate 1,396,015, forward strand.
TATCGCTCACTCAGGAAGTCGGCTATCCAAGTGCAGAGGGCGGGGGGTATTCCGTATGAAGGAAGCTTACTTAAGAGGCCAGCGTGCCAGACTTTATCGAAAGCCTTCGATATATCAATGGAGACAGCAAGTGCCTCCCCGTGATTTTCGATGGCTTCTCCCCAAATATGTGTAGCGTGAACCAAGAGATCGCCAGTCGACCTGTTCCTTCGAAAGCCGTATTGCCGGTCATTAAGAACGTCATTGATCTCAAGGTACGCGAGGAGCCGATAATTCAATACACGCTCCATAATCTTGCAGAGTATGGAGGTTATTGAGATCGGTCGATAGTTTGTGGGGTCTGCACGGCTGCCTTTTTTAGGCACAGGTTGCACGTTTGCAAGCTTCCAGGACTTAGGAACTTTTCCTGATTCAAGAGACAGCCGAAATAAGCGCGTTAAAACAGGAGATAGTTCGGGTGCGCACGCCCTTAGGACCACTGCTGGAATACCATCCGGTCCACTTGCTTTGTTCACGTCAAGACCACGCATAACATTCAAAACATCCCTTTGCCTAATTCGTATAGCAGGCATATCTGAGCCACAGTGAGGAATTGAGGGAAGTGTTATATTCGAGGAATCAAGACGTGAATTATCAGCAAAGAGCGTAGCAAATGTGTCAGCTTTCTCTTTAGCAGTATGAGCAAGTGATCCATCTGGTCTCAACAGTGGTGGGAGTGAGGAACGGGAAAAGTTTGACTCAACTACTTTCGCAAGCGACCAAAAAGCCTTACTACCAGCAGGATAAGATGAGAGTTTGTTTCCAATACTGCGAATGTGTTGGAACCTTGCCTTTCTGAGAGATTTTTTGCATGACTTGGCGGCTTTGTTAAATGCTTTCTTTTTTTCACCTAAATCTGAGGCTTTATGAATTCGAGCATCGACCCAGGCACGATATGCAGTTTGCTTACTCTTTTCAGCTGCGGCACATTCCGCGTTGAACCAGGGTCGAGCTTTTGCATCGATGTTAACGTCATAAAAGGGGATAAAAAACTCCATACCTTGACGAATAACATCAGTGACACTATTCGCACAGTTTGAGGGATCTTTGGATGCAAAACAAACCTGCCGCCAAGGATAGGAAGAGAAAAAATTGGTGTTTTATTTTTGCGATTATATTCGCTATTTTTTATGATTATTTTATTTTGTGTTGTTTTATTGTATTTTGTTTCTAAGCGACGTTCAAGTTAAGAAAAATAAAGGGGCCGTCTATTGGCGGACGTCAGTTGCACCGTGTTTATCTGAAATTATGTAAACCCTGTTATTAGGATCCACAATTTCAAATCTATAAGATACTATATTGTTAAGAGAAATAATAGTGATAATCTTGTTGTCATCAAATTCAGAGCATTTCCAAGTGTTTATCATAAAATTGGTCACACTACGTGCATAATTTGGTGAATGACAACAAAATTACCATCAAAAATCCACATTGCTTTACAGTTTGTGTTCATCGGCAAATAACTTGACATTATGGCTGGTTCACACTTTGATTAGTGCGAGTGCAGGTGATTAGTGCGAGTGCAGGTGTGTAGTGCGAGTAGTGTCCAATTCAACTGCGAGTGCAGGTGATTAGTGCGAGTGCAGGACAATGGTGAAATTCGCGACGCTACACACTACGCTAAACACTAAACACTCCTGTCCAGACGTGTTTAGGCAGGCACACTGCGAATGAGGGGGAAGGGAGGGCGCGCGGGACGTGGCTACTCGCAGTCCACTCGCAAAAAAATAGAACACGCTTCTATTCACTTTACTACACAGCCTACTAAACACTCGCACTAAACAGTCGCTGTCCACACGTAGTACTACTCATCACCTGCACTCGCACTAATCAAAGTGTGAACCAGCCATTACTCGAAGTGACTACGCAATAGGTACTTCATTTGCTGAAAAAGTGCGTGTTGCTATTGGTCGACTCGTTGCTATGGCAACCACTTCGAAGTGACCATTAATTACAATGTTCAAGATATTTGCCGGGAACTTACGATACCAACTAAATGACCCTCATATTTTTCTTATCTCCATAAAGACAGATCGCTCACAGCTTTACAGTATAGTTATTATGTACCGAACTACCTCCGCAGTTATGCATGCCTCCATTATTACACTAAATATAGTTTTGTTATATTTTATACGTTAACAGATAATATAGGAGCATAGGTTTACACGGTTATTATGAATGTATGCATGTTTTCAGTTAATGTAGGAAACAAATCTGAATAAAATTGTATGAACCATATTTGACGTAATAAACATTCTGGCTAGAATTTGTGTTTTATTTATAGTCCCTTGTGTAAGCCAATTAGTTAAGAATGAATATATTTTTAATCCTAATCCTTAGTTGGAAGGTTGGTATAATCGTACAAGTGCTAACTTAATTTCTGGTAACAAGTTGAATAAGTACCGAGAAATAATGTTAAAATTTTCACAACTGTTGAAATAATTATGATGAATTTTATTTTATAGATGGGAGAATAAGGGATTACTTAGGGAAAAAGTAGATGACAAAACTTATTGAAGCGAAACTTCTTTAGGCATAAAATTTCAAGGTCACATCATAGCAATACCGTCAGGTCATGGAGTAAAGTGACGATTTTGGTATCTTTGAATCGTGCCACGGAAGTTTCACTTCTGAAACGTGTGCTCGGCACAAACGCTCTATTTTTTGGATATAAATAATTAAAACAATGATTTTTTTTAATTAACAGCACTTTATTGGAACTCGCCTTATCATTAACAATGACACTCGAACAATTATACTAAACCAGTAAAACCCGATATACATACATACGTACAAACAATGTGGAGACACAATATGTAGCTGTTGATAAAATTGATTGATTTTCCTTTTTAAAATTTGTATAGGTAAAAGATCGCAGATTTTTTCAAGTCCTATTATTATAATGAGATTGTTTTTTTATCTATTTATAATGAAGCCACAGATAATAAATTTAAATAGATTAAGAGCCGATTTTTCAATCCTTGGATAAAACTTACCCGTCTGTCGTCTAAATAGAGTATTACACGATAATATTAAAATGTAATCTGTAAACTGTCAAATACAGGCAATAAGAATACATTTTTATTTGGCAGTTTAATACGTTATTCGATAAGTTTTAACCAAGGATTGAAAAATTAGCCCTTAAGTATGTAAGAAAACTTAGTTACGAATCCTCAATGAATTGCAGTATTGCACTAATATTATGCTTGCAAAATATAGTTTGACCTAAATTTATTAACGAACTCTAATTCCATTAAAACTACTAAAAACTAATTGTTTTTAATATTTGAACTATTGGCTAGGACTTAAATGCAACATGATTATATTTGAGAAACAGCTGTAAATACTCATTTCAATATTATTTACTATGATTATATACTTACGTAACAAAGTAATATTGGGCCGATTTTTCAATGCTTGGATAAAACTTATTCGTCGAATAATGTATAAAACTACCATTTTAAAAACGTATTCTAATTGCCCGTATTTGACAGTTTACGTGACATTTTAATATTAACGTGTAATACTTTATAGGACGGATAAGTTTTATCCAAGCATTGAAAAATCGGCCCTTACTTTATTTCATATGTTTTTGTAACAAGCGGCATGAAATTGCAGTATTAAAGCTACAAAAAGAGACAAATGTGTTTTAAATTGTTTTATTCTCATCTTTAAGTATATAATCATGTAATGCATAAGACACAATGGGCGTACAGACATACCAAGCTAATACTACGACTTCTAGCTTTAAAGTACCCTCAATAATATTAAAATTACATCAATGGTAAAAAAAATAATACACCAATACATGTAAAATAAAATTGATTTTTCACGAATTCTCAAAGAAACTAAATCCATTTCTCATATACATTAGGCTATCATCTTCTCTCGTTTACAAAAATGTCTTTTAAGAAAGAGAGATAGCATATACGTACTAAGTATGTCTTCAAGGCCAAAATAATGCATATATTCCCTCTCATTCTAGCAATTGCTATTTTCGAGAAACAGAAAGAGACAAACTATACACTACACAGTGTAAATTAAAAATGGTCGTTAAAATTTCATTTTTATTTGAGAACTCGAAGACTAAAGTCAATTTATCACATTTATAAGTATTTGGAACGACTTAAATTAATAAGAAGAGGCAGAGATCTGACGATATCAGCTAAAAAGAATTGCAATGGAGTCCAATTTACACTGACTAAGTTAACAATAAGGCAAAAAGTTGTATTTTGGAATAAATATTCACAATAATTGTAATTAATCTGCATTAAAGTTATTTATTGCTTATGAAAACATCTAAAATATGTATTAGTGCGAGAGGGTTCCTATGTAAAAGAAATTCACCATTTTTTCCAAGTGAATCACGACTTTGAACTCTAAGGCATATATAATAGAGTATATGTTATAAATTGTGAAAAGTGTTGTTTTTAGCAAAATCTTTGGTTTTCGGGGGATTTTTAAGGCCCATACGGTGTGTTATAGCTATTAAGGCAACTTGAATAGATAAAAATAGTTAACCTACAGGATAAGAAGTTAAGTGTATTAATAATTTGTTTGACAAACTTTTGCAATTCCCATAACCAACATCGGCCAACAAATTGGTTAGTCGCCAACCTTTTCACATGTTCTCGAACTGACCATCCTGAAAGAAAACAGAAATAACGTGATTGTTTGACAACGACTGTTTTCATTTCAAAAGTATTCTTTATATTACTGGTCCGAAAAACCATCTCCAGAAGAAAGTTAAACTATTCCTGAGTGACATATTCAAATTAAAATTTCTTTATTTATAGCATAATATGTTTTAATTTATTTTTATCTGCCGGGGACGAGACTATTACTTTCAAATAATTCAAAAATTAAGTATTTTCACTTGATTTTTAACATGCTTTATTAGCTTCACCTGTATGTTTTAGATTACATGCACTTTAAACATTGGTTTGTGACCTCTAAACTTTCGACTGGGCGTACCAATTTTGATGATTCTTTTTTTTTTTATTTGAAAGCCATCGAGGTCCCGGAAAGTCCCATAAAACTCCCAGTTCTGACCATTTAAAGGCGGTTTAGTTAATGGTTAAAATAACCATTATAACAGAATTATTAGTTTTTAAGCTATTTTTTTATATTTGTCCTCCATACCTTATCCAGCATCAATATATTGGGGTTTTCCTTCTCAAACTCCGTGGGTTTCCTGTCCCTGAGGCGATCAGTCCACTCCCCCTCCCCCGCCCCCCACTCGCCCACCTTCTCACCGATAACATCTACTTCTTCGCTAGCACGCTGTTTTTCCACCTGGGAGGGGAAAAGGGGGAAATAACGGGTTTAATAAAAAAAATTGGTTGCCTGTAAAGTCGGTATACGGGCGAAAGTTTTACGTGACAACGACTTTTTATGTCTGTCTCTCTCGCTCTTAGGCGGGCTAACCATGCCCGAGTGGAAGGGACGCGTGCCTCTCACTCGCTCTCATTGTGAGCGCATAACGTGAGCGGAGCGTAACGCAGTTTCTTGAAGTGTCACCCGACAAACCAATTTATAAGACGTTGTCACGTCAAAGCTATACCGATTACCGCCTTCTATTGTCAAAACTAAAATTTAAATGGGACCACATTGGAGGCACCAGCTTTCAAATGAAAAAATAATTATCAAAATACATTCCCAGTCGAAAGTTTTAAAGCGAAAACCCAAAAAATATACAGTCAAATTGAGAAAGATCTTAATTTACAGTACGTTATCTACAGAATTCCCAATGATAGAAGATCATAGGCTAGCCGCTAGATTATGAACACCTATAAATTGTACCAAATAAATAAATACCTGTGTGTCATGTTTGGCGAACTTGTCGAACATGTTGGCGTACATTTGCTTTTCCTTTTGCTTCTGTTTCTGTATTGTGTTGCGGCAGACTATCACTTGGTTCGCTGCAGCCTTAGGATAAACAACCTTATTATTATACCGATACGAATTATTTTAAATGGTCAAGAAGTTTTATATGTATTTTAAAATACTTTCTATTATGTAGTTGGAAAAACTACTTTAAAATTACTAAAAACTTAAGGCTGCAGTCTAGCAAAATTGCGTTTTCAACAAGTTATTTGACAATTTTTTCCCGGCTAATGAAATGATAAACTGAATTTTTTTTTCTTGTTTATCAATTAGTGTTATATACGCAATGCGCGTGAATTTTTTCACATTTATAAAGTTACTTTATGTTACCTTAATCAGGCCTTCAAGATAAGTCTATTTCCCCCAAAGACATTTCGAGCTAAGTTTGTGCACTCACTACGTTGCAACCGATTACAATTTACACAATCTGATCAGCGCATTATTATCCTTATATAGTCGTTATTAAAAACTGCTGAACACAATTGCCGAAAAACTTATGATTTTCTTAATTAGAACGTTATAAATTCATTAAATTTCCCATTTTTTGCCTTACAAAATCTATTGATAAATACTGCTAAAAGTTATTTTTTCCATTAATTTATTCGAGTTGGTTGAAGACCAATGAGTATTAATCCTTTAAAAAAAATTTTTTTTGAATTTTGATAATTCCTTAAATATTAAAAAAATATTTAAAATAATTAGGAAAAATCCTAGCGAATTTCTTTAGTCGCGCTCCTTGGGCCGGAGCGTTCTGACGTGTGCTCTACGCTCGATTTTCCTTCATACCGAAGTGAAAGTTGCTCTACTTCATTAAATTTAATATTTTTGTTAATTGATTATTTTTATCTTAGTTTTGTGCAAATATTCGTATTTTTAAACATTTGATTTCGATATGGAAAATAAACGAAAAAAATACGCGTGTAACTACTAGAAAAAAAATTATCTTCGAACATAAAGTTAATGAAACCAAATAGATTGCAAAGGTGATTGGCAACAATTTCTTTATTTTACGGGGTGTCAGTAAAGGGATGTATATTTCTTTAAAACTAAAGTAAGCTCATAAATTTTCTTATAATATAATTTTTTTGAAGTTCCAAAAATGTTTATTTTTCGTTTGAGAAATACGAAATATAATATAAACTTGTATTGAGAACTTGAACTTCCCAAGTTCATCCGGGGAAATCCCCATACGGGGAAAATGATTTGTTTACTCCAAAATTGATCCGAGGTGTTTTAATTTTTTCTTCTAGTCATTTTCAACGTAGCGGCATGTTGTTTGATTATTAATTTTGTAACTTAAATACAGGATGTTGGTTTTATATTCTGATCTTACAGACGCGCTGACAAATTTAGTCCGCCATTTCTAGTTTAGTCTACCAACTCTAAGTACCAATATTAAAACGAATGGATTATCATCACATCATCAAAACTCAGATGTAATGGAAGATCACAATAACATAGAAAATTCAGTGGGTGTTGAGAACTAAACAAACAGAAGTAACAGAGACGTGAAGAATAAAAAAAGAGGACGAGAACGATAATTCGTTGATGTTTTCCCTTTTCGTCGTATTGTTAGGGTACATCACCAATCTTCAAAAAACAAAACTGATGATTCCCAATTGCTGATTAAAAATGAAAAACAAATAATCGACAACAGTGGTGAAAATTTGCTGATCACAATGAAACATCCTTCAGTGGTAGCAGATTTACTCATTTCAAATGTATCGGTGAACAGCGTAAAGGAGAGGAGGACAGGAAAACATTATGAATGTGGATGATGGATTGTATACAGGGTGTAATCGATAAGTATGTGCAGGCGATTATGACGTTATTATTGCAGGTATCAAAAAACTTAAAACTGATATCGAAATTACTTTACCTAATGAGCAAAATGACAATAATAACTTTTTAAAAGTATAACGAGAAATATCTAAAAAATTTACTTTATACACTCCCATATCAAAAAGGGAAAATGGGACTAGTAGAAGTTAAATGTCTAATTCCGGCAAAAGACATGAATGCGGAAGATGCGGTTAAAAAAAAAATTAAATATTTGAAATACAATGCAAAAAATAACACATTTTGTCATAGATAAGAATCATGACTATTTTTTCTAAATTCAGGGACAACTAAACGTTGCAGAAGCAGAAGTCTGCTTATTGGCTGTTTGGACTGGAGTGAATAATTCGTTAAAAATATAATATATATAAAAAAGTATGTAACGTTTAGGCAAAATAAAATGATCAAGATTTTACATAAATTGCCTACTGTCAGAATTGATTGATTCGAGACTTCAGCATTCGATGCCCATCAAGGACCCATCCTATATCATTCAAGCGATTGAAAAAAAAGAGATAAATCCAGTGCAACCGATAAAGCATCAGAATGCTAGCAAAACATTTATTAGGTTTATCAATATAAATCTATATATTACACATAATATAATAAATCTGTAGAAGACGCGAAGACTGACATCCGCGCGGACGGAGTCGCGGGCGGAAATAAATATCTTTTGTTTTCATTTAACACAAACATTACATTTTTTTTATTATATACAAAATTTGTTTATCCGTTTTATTAGTTAAACTGAACAACTTTCACTAAGAAACTTAGGTCGAAAAAAATGTATAGAGTTCTGCATTTTGTATGGAAAGCTTATTTTTTTTTATATTTCGTCCAAATTTCTTTGTAAAAGTTGATCAGTTATATAAACATGAAGTTGAAGATATCAATAGAAAGTATTCGCAAATTTTGTGTACTGATAAAAAAAATCACCCGGTGTAATTTTCACGAAAATTGTTTCAAATTGTCATTTTTGGTACTTATTACGAATATTAAATTATGCATACGAATGATTTAATTTTTAAAAATTAAGTGGAGCAACTTTCCCTTAGTACATTTGTATTATTTACATATAGGATGACAGGATGCATTTGTTTGCACTACTAGACCAAGCCCTTAAGAAAAAATATCTTTCAAAATGTAGGAATGAAAGCAAGCTATAATTGCAAGTTAAATTTCCAAAATAATTCTGAATATTGAAAAAAAAAACTGATACAATCATATGCCAGTTTATTAAACTTAACTATGTTATATTCCTTTTATACTAAATATTTTTTGTGGGATTCGTCATCACTGGAATTAGGATAAAAACTGATAATTTTTTTTAAAAACACAAACAAAAAATCTACCTTATTCTGCGGCTCCATCTCAACAACAGCTTCAAAGTCCTTCATGGCCAACTCCGCCTCACCTAAACCGAGCATAGCTTGACCCCTTCTGAATAGACCCTTAACATTCTTAGGGTCAAACTTTAGGGCTTTGGTCGCATGGTCCTTAGCCTCGAAGTGGTGCGCTGGGGTTACTTTAAGGTACACGAGGGATAGGTTCAAGTGAGCCGATATTAAGAGGTCTTTTGCTTTGGATTTGTTCTCATCAGCTTCAGAGGCGTCTTCCGGCATGTCTGTAAATGTTTTTAAGATTGTAGTCGGTTGTTGTAACTATCGAGTTTCTTGTCGATTTTTTCATGTAGAAGCGACATTCCGAATCGATGTTAATTTACAAGTGACTAAATAAAATCGATGGTTATTGAAAAAACAAACACATTTTTGTACACATTTTCTTTTAAGTTACCAAGCAATACAAGTTACCACTGTTGTCTGATTGATGATGATGATGAAACAATGTCAATAGTTTTTTAATAGGTCTATGAGAATTGATTAATTTTCACTTTAGATTAGTTTTAGGGCCGATTTTTCAATGCTTGGATAAAACTTATCCATCCAATAAAGTATTACACTATAATATTAAAATGTCATGTAAACTGTCAAATACGGGCAATTAGAATACGTTTTTAAAATGGTAGTTTTATACATTATTCGACGAATAAGTTTTATCGAAGCATTGAAAATTCGGCCCTTAATTAAAAATAAGTAATAACATTCTTTAAATAGTCAGTCAAGTTCAAAATATGAATTTAATATTATCTTGTAATATAAGATTGGATTAAATATTTAATTCTTTGTCAAGTAAACCATTTAACTCACCTTCAAGCAACGTCACAACCTTCCTGTACTTCTTAATCGCCAACTGAAACTTGTTGCCCTTGAAGTATTCCGTTCCCTTATCTTTCGCTATTTTAGCCTGCTCTAGTTTCTCATCACCGTCCATAGCCCAGGAATCCTTGGCTTTCTCAAAACTGACGAGTTTCACTGTGTATTCCACTACTGTGTTTGGCGGCACACCCAATTCTGTATTTCCCTCAGATTTAAAAGCATATTTGGGCTGAATGGTCAGTCGTGACTTTTCATCTTGGAGGAATTTCTCGAGGGCTCTCTCGATACCTTCACAAATGTTCTGATCGCTTCCCTCACCAAGCGTGAATGTCACTGTGCGCGTGTCGAAGATTTTGTCGCCGTATTTGCCCTCCAATTCCACTAAAGAGATAGAAATTATATGATGTTAGATTCGTAGTTTTCTAATTTTGTATACAAAAAAATGTAGGAAATTTAAATATGTAAATTTGTGATTTGTTGTTTATTGTTTCAGCTGCCATAACTATTACCGGTATAACAAGTATAATGAATTTTATTTTTGACAATCATGTATTACTAAAATAATTACAAATTATAATATACCTGTGACAACAGACCCATCATTGGGGTTGTCGAAGCCTGACCCCTGCTCAATGATGTACCGCAGAATGCCCTTGTTCTTGTTGGGACTGAGATCCTCCAACTTCCAGTCAATCATCTCAATCTAAAAAATTAAAGTAGTTATCAATATTCGTTTCTAATAAAACAACAAACAAAAATCAAAAAATCATGTGTATGGCATAAAAAATACTAAAAAAAACTCTGAAAATTAGTGCAGCAAACCATTTTAAATAATGGTTGCTGCTTTGCTGACGGGGAGTCCTTTTTGCCTCCATTGCTATCTTTTATTTTTTCTGTTTTGTGTGTTATATTACTAAGATTTATATTTTTTTTTACATAGTGGCAAATAAAACGTTTTCTATTCTATTCTATTCTAAAAAAAAACTGCTTCTTTCTATCTGTAACGTCTTCATAACTAAACAAACAATTTTTACAAAATTTGGGTTTCACATTAATATAGCTAAATATGGCTGATATACATTTATTATCAAAAATATTAAAAAAATAAATAATAAATTTCTAAATTTTAATGGTTTGCCCACTTAAACAGAAAGGTACCATTAATATACAAAATACCAACCTCAAATTGCAATGTGGAATTAGGTGGGATTTTGGGTGGGCTGCCTCTAGCCCCATAAGCATATTCAGGAGCACACGTCAACATGCACACCTCACCCTTCTTCATAGTAGCTACACCAATATCCCATGCTTTTATCACGCTACCTACAAATGCAAGAAAATGTTAAAATAAAATTTTCATTTTTTGTATGTTCAAGTAAATATGTTATTAATAAAATTTAAAATATGCTGTAAACTTCAAAAAAAATATCAATTGTTGTGTTATTATTAAGAAGATAAGAATAAGAAAATTATATTCAATCATGGTTTTTCATTGGTATTTTTTCGATAACAAAAAACATATATTTGGACGGAGCTCAGGCATGCAAGCAACTATTAATAATAATTATTCATACGTTATAAATTAATATTACAATGTAAAATTACTTTCAATAGCATATTTTTTTACCCTCAACTAGGTAATACATTCAGTTGGTTGATAAGGCTAAAAGAGGAAGTGGTTATAACTAGTTATATTACCATGATGTGATAGTATCGCTATTTTACAGAAAGCGCAAAGTAACAAATTATAATATTTATGAATATGTAAATTTTCACAGGTTAATATCAACAACACTCTTTAGACTGTTCAATTCAAATAAATATTAATCTTTAAGTAGGTACATGACTTATTTTCCTAATTTATAATACCAAATATTTAATTATGTTTACAAAATTTAAAGTTGATATTACAATCAAACATTTTTCAATTTCATGGATTTTTTTTAATTTATTTATTAATTTTCTGGAGGAAAATAAATATATTTTATTTTGTATCTATAAAATCGCATATTAGATATCAGTTTTCGTATTCATAATTTAAAATTAACAGAACTAACCTTTTCCGAGTGTAAATTCGAAGGGCTCGTTTCGATCCTTGCTGGAATCGAACTTTGTACCATCCAAAAGCGTTCCTGTATAATGTACGGTTACTTCAACACCAGCATTTGGAGTTTCTGTGCCTTCTCCCTCTTTAATAATTCTTTTCAACACACCACGATCTCCAGCTTTTGAAATATCGATTCCTTGGTCGACAGTCATGTTTTTATCTCTTTAGTATAATTATTAAAATAATTCAGGCAAAGCTAGGAGTGTTGATCACAAGTAACGCTAGCAATTACACGTGCTTCAATGAGCAATAATAATTTTCTCGAAAACTCGAAGACCGCGCCGGTTCAAGAACAAACACAAATTGAATGAAAATTGAAAATGACAAGCGGTTTTTGACATTTTATGTCAATAAAAAGGGAATTTTCTAGACATGACAATTGGATAGTTGTACTAAATTGTATTACAAGGTACTACTTTAAATATTTTCAATGACTGTCCAGAAATATATAGAAATGTTTATAAGGCTCTCTGTTACAGCTCACTATGTACTGAATTATCCACAGGAATTATTAACAGTTATAGGACCTATAAAAAAGGTAAAAACTGTCTTTAAAAGAATTCTGCCGTATTAAAATAATCGTGTTGCTTCTATCAAGCTTCTATCAGTCCTATTAGGTCCCCAGGGCTCAGATGTATATAATATACTCATCAACACCTTCGAGATTGCGGTATTTGAAACAATGACCTACCTACCTATTTTTTATGTGCAGTTGCATTCTTATCATAATACTAGCTGTTGCCCGCGACTTCGTCCGCGATTAGGTCGTTTTTCGTCATTCGTCGTTTAAAAAAAATACGTGACACTTTATTTTTGAATGTTCTTAATTATTGTCTCTTATAAAATTTAACTACTTACATTAAAATTGAACACTCTGATTAGAAAATCTTAAAATCTGAAGAAAACATGAATGAATGTGATTTAAATTCTACATTACTTAGTATCAAAATATAATAATCTAAATTAAATGTAGATTAACAGTTTGAGCAAGTATTAAATTACGTTAGTTAACATAGTAACTTTACTAAAAACACGATGACTTTCTTTCGCGCTCGGTACCACAAACTAAGCATGTTTGTGGTAAGTGGCCCGCGTGACGCGTCACTTGACCCCCCGCGAGTTTCCCTCCGTTGCTATGCGAAAATACATTCGTTGCTCTATTTTAGGAAAAATTTGTAATACTGTGGCCTGGGCGTTATAACACGTCCAGGGAGTTCCTGAGTGCCGATATCACCATCTTGAGGAAAAGCTTCTAATGTCGATTTAAAACTGTATACATACGAATTAACCTGTTCTAAAATTGTGAAATGAGTTCAGTTTTAAATTTGAGAAATATTGATTTCTTGTATTCCACTATTCGTTGTAGTCGAATACAAAATATAGGGTAAAAGTGGGATAGATGCCGCACCGGGATAGATGCCTCATTTTCAAAAAACCTCACTTCCCAGAGTCGTGACTACGAATTAATGATTTAAATAGGAGCTCCTATCACCCCGCACCTCGGGTACGCATGAGCTGTTGTTTGGTGAAGACGTGTTTCGCTAGTGCGTGTTGTAATATCCGCGGCGAACTTCACGAACACGTTAAAATTTAAAAAGGTTGATATTTGCCTTTGCATAACTTTATAAGCATTTCACTATATTTCTTATTATGTCTATACACTGGTTCATTAATTACAAATCTAAGTGAAAATAGTGGCTCTTTTGTTTTTATTTAATAAAAAAAATACTGGGGCAGCTATCCTTATCAAAAAGTATAGTTGCCCCTTTTTTTTCGAGGGATAGATGCCCTTAGGGGCCTCTAAGGGCATCTATCCCTCAATACATATTATGTATATGTTATTATCGATAATCACAGGTACCGTTTATATTTTTACCTGATTGCGCCAGAGGTTTTCTCTATGTTAACCGATTTTACTCGTTTAATTTGCTTTTTTTTTGTTATGTATACTTACTTATTAATGATCTGCCCTTATACTGATTGTAGGAGAACCACGCCACGAAAATACAAAAGAAAAGAAGGAGTGCGAGCGCAAGTATATTCTTGGACAACAGAACAACTATGTTAACATGACATTTGCTGGTTTATCATATAAATTTTATTAGATTTCGCGTTTATAGAGTATGTAAGGCATCTATCCCACTCTGCAGGCATCTATCCTCAAAAAAGGTGTTCTACAAAAATGTTTATTACACATTATCTATAAATGATAGGATAAAAAATATATATAGTTATTCAAAACAGATAATTAACCTAGCTATATTCATACAAAGTGTTCGTATAAGATTCATGTTTTTAAAATTGAGGCTATTTCAAAAAGTGGGGCATCTATCCCACTTTTACCCTATTTAAACAAACTTAGGTTGGCCTACAGGCAAAAGGGATCCTATCAAATGGTAAACTTGACCTTGTATCTTAAAAGTAAGCATGAACGGACCTTCTGATAATTATTGAGCACCAAAGGATCATTTGAAACGCGCTACTATAAGAGCGAATATTGTCTAATAACAGTTTACATTGCACAGTATGTTCCTCTAAAAGTAGTGATTTCAAAGGTTCCGGTGTATCTTCAAATGAAAGCCGACTCCTTACTACACTTTAAAGCATTACAAAAAGAACATACTACGCCTTTACAGAAGATGATCTGTAATCAATTATGAGGTTATAAGCAAACCCACTTTTATATTTGTCAGACCACACCACCGAATTCGTAGATTGTTTACCTCAAGTCATTAAGACTATGACGAAATCTGTCTGCAGTAAGACGGACCTCTCGCTATTCGTCCGTTTCCAGAGACCGAATAGTTTCAATTCTTAATCTTTCATTAAACAAACTTATTAATCGTTCTTGTCTCATATAATTGTAATATTCGCGTCCCTACTCTAGTCATTGCTTAAACTCATGTTCATCTTCAAGAGATCAAATAATATTATGATGCACCCTATCATTTGTCAAACGGTCTTCATATTGAGTAAAGTTTCAGATTCTCGAGATAAAATATGACTGTCGTGATCAGTAGTGAGACGTAATTCCCTCTCAGTGAGGGTTTCGGTCTCACGGGATAGTACAATATGCCGTTTGCGATCAGCTGTGAGACGTCATACCCTCTCAGTGAAGGTTTCGGTCTCACGGGATAGTAGGGGAGACCGGGTTTGGTTGTCTCACGGGTTGGTTGTCACAGCGGTCTTAACACAAAACTGAACTATCGAATAAGTCTGTTGAACAGCGTGGCAAGAGCGATACAGTGACAACGCTGTCCCCACTTCGCGTCAGACCGCCCCGATCTGCCGTGAGGGCCTCACACGTGTTTATTGTTTTCGCACAGATTTTTTATGATATGAGGACCGAATATGCTCCTCATAACATCACTTTTTGTGAACGAAACGACAGCGCGGTTTAATTTAATGCCAACACCATTAGAAAAAAGGATTATTATTAATTGTGAAAAAATATCATGATTTACACTATTAACACTCTTTTAACATAAAATATAAGTCTGTGAGTGTGTAAAAATAAATCCAGCTAATTACACATCAAACTTATGTTTATAATTAGGTATACGACATGAAAATATATTAATTACCAAGCAATAATAATACAGATAAGCAGTGGTGGCTCAGTGGTGAGACCTCGGACTTCGAATCGATAAGTCCGGGGTTCGAGACCAGGCGAGCGCGCAGGAAATAAATTGATTTTTCAATTTATCTGCGCATGTTGTAACATCACCACTGCTCGAACGGTGAAGGAAAACATCGTGAGGAAACCGACATGTCGAAGAATTAAAAAGTTCGATGACATGTGTCATCCGCCAACACGCACTTGGCCAGCGTGGTGGATTAAGGCCTGTACCCTCATAGGAGGCCCGTGTCCCAGCTGCAGCAGTGGGAACGTATATGGGCTGATGATGATGAATAATACAATATAAATACTGAACATAAGTAGGTATAATAGATATTAAGTAGTATTAGTTAAAATATACTTTGACTGTTAGTCAAAGTTTATTTTTACTAACAACATGTAAATGAAGAAGAAATAATAATTACCAACGAACTAACCTTTTCTATAATACTTAACACGGCACATTTTTCAAATTATCTTGCTCAACCCTGCTCAAAAATTTGAGGGTTTTGTTGGAACTTTAATATGTCAAAACTATAGGTATCTAAACTACGATACAACTTGCTTGCGGAAATGCTCATTACAATTTGTGAATCTAAAGAATAACTAACAACATACTATTCAATTTTATTGAGCTGATGAATATCTTTTGCCTGGAAGAAATCACCGTCGCCTAATAAATATACTGTGTTTTCTTATAAAACCGTTACATAATTTATTTTATCTACTTAAATAATGAAAATGATATTATATTTATAAAATATAAACATATTATGTAAAATGATTAAAAATAAATAAATGAAGCAACTACGATTCAAAGAAAACATCTTTTTCAGTGTTAAAATGCTCTTAGCAATCCTGGATGATGAACTGTATCATGTTCTCTGATCCCAGTACGGTCGGTACCTCGATAGCCATAACGATAAATATTATAATCAGATAACCGCAAAGTCAAAATAAAAACATTACTTGTACAGTTGTGAGTGCAAAATTTACGTTTCATTTGGAATAACATTTTTTTCGGTACTAAAACGTAGTCGTTTGATATGTGGTTGGCTGCCCCTCCTCTCCTTCCTGAAAAATATCCTCCAAAATTTCCCGAGATACTTCCAATGATTGAACCATTGGACGTTGGACATTAACTTCAGTCAAAAATTGACGAAGCGGATGATTACTAATTTCCACTTAATCCTCGCTGCTACTATCTTTACCATCAAATCATCAATTTTCAAGTGGTGTTGTAAAAATATCAGCAGAAATCGTCTTCCAAAGGCGATATAATTTTATGAGCATTGAATCTGTAATTATAACAAAATCAAAAGTTAACTGTAAATCTATAAAAAAAGCTACTTACAAATAAAATTTTATCAAAAACTACTGTTCCCAATGCACCTCAAAATAATAAAAGAATTCATCATTTTTTTTTTATTATTTCATTCTAAAAGTGTAATATAATACCTACCAACAAAAAACATGAATTGCTATCATTATAAAAAATAAATACCTATAAGTAACAACTTACTTTTTGTGGGAACGCATGATGGTGAAAATTCACAAAA
This sequence comes from Colias eurytheme, assembly GCF_061535395.1. Taxonomy (NCBI): domain Eukaryota; kingdom Metazoa; phylum Arthropoda; class Insecta; order Lepidoptera; family Pieridae; genus Colias; species Colias eurytheme. The sequence continues at coordinate 1,413,280 of NC_142984.1, forward strand.
CACGAAGATTGCATTTGATATTTTTGGTTTTATGGCATTCAATTGCTTTATAAATATCACTACATAGTATAAAAAAGTCGCTTTCTCTGTCCCTATGTCCCTTTGTATGCTTAAATCTTTAAAACTTCGCAACGGATTTTGATGCGGTTTTTTTAATAGATAGACTGATTCAAGAGGAAGGTTTTAGTATATAATTTATTAGGTTTTAGACAAAGCGGACGAACCCGCGGGCGGTAAGCTAGTAAATTTATAAAATACGAAGATTTTTAAAATTGTAACTAATGAACGCAATCAATATTAGATTAATTAATGGTGTCTAGTTTTACTTAAAATAATAAACATCTACCCTCACTTTAAAAAAATGTAGTATATTTATTATTTACACGAAATATACCTTATAGGGAAGGGAAGATATGGGCTAAAGAGTTAAATAAATAACATAATTATATTTAAATTATTAATTTCCAACTGTGTATTCAGTAGTGTTAACATCTAAATTGATTTGATTTTTACGAAATCTCATAGATGGCGCTGTTACAAAATTAACATTATACAACTTACATTCTTTAAACTATGTTTCTCTTCCCAAGTTACTTAAATGGCATAATTTTTATAGTGTCAATCTAGATATTGTCAAACAACATTTATATATGCGTCATTTGATTATTAATTTCCAATAGTTAACGTGTTTTTGATTTTTCTAACACTTCATAGATGGCGCTGTTTCAAATTTGTCTTTATACTGCTAAGATTCATTTAACTGTTTCTCTGCCCAAATTACGTAAATGACATAGTTTTTATTTTGTAAAGCTAGATAATAGCATGACTTACTCGAAACTAACATTTAAACATGAGTCTTTAGATTGTACGCTGTCGTAGTACACGGAATATGTAAGAAAAATAAAGGCTCACAGCTCCTCCCCCGAAGGTGATATCATGATAATATGTTTAAACTATCCTCACCCGACCTCTTAGGAATATTCATGCAAAATTTGAAGTAAATCTATGCAGTACTTTTCGAGATTAGCTCGGTCAAACATACAGACAAACAGACAAACAGACAAACAGACAAACAGACAAAAATTCTAAAAACTATATTTTTGGCTTCTATATCGATTATAGATCATGGATTATGTATTCTTTTAAAAAAATATTCAATGTACAGTTTTGACTTTCCTACGATTTTATTATATGTATAGATAGATATATGCCATCATGCCATGTGATAAGTATCAACAATTTTAAGTCAAAATATGTCTTCTGTGTAAATATTCACCTCTGAACTTTTAAGCCAGATAGCATCTTTATGGTTCCCTCTTTTCTTAAATTGCATTCTTAGAAGATAAAATAAAACTTCATTTTTTTAAACATTAGTGAATGATTATGCAAGATAAAAATTTATAATGTAGGCTGCCCATTATGATGGTTGCTGCTAGGAAGCACTTAATAAAATAAAAATACAACATATTTTGTTAATATGTTTAATTCTACCTATATGGTCTTTTTATTACACTAAAATCTGTCAGTCTTTACAAATTTTCCATATTTACAATTCAACTTTTATACATAAGTTTTTTTTACATCTCAAACAATGAACACAACCTTTCAGGAATTAACCAAATTTGAAAAAGATCTATCTTAAAAATTTACTATTGTAATTTATGAAATGTTTCTTCATTATTGTGTCTTATGTTAAAAGTAGAATGCTTTGGAATATAGATGAGATCTCACCATTGTGACAATAAGATAAATCTAACCTTTAACTACTACAAAAGAAATGTAAATTGTTTTGAAATAACCTTCCAACCTCATTCTACATACAAAACATTCTTATTTGTTAAATAATAATGTTTGCATGTTTTTAATACACAATACACTTTTACATATTATGCAGTATGAAGATGAATAAGGAAATTGCATTAAAAATAGAGTAATTATTAACAGAAAATCACTAAATATAAAAAAAAGACTGGTTGCACTCCGGGAGTGCGGGCAGAAGTGAAACCTTGATTATTAACGTTCAGCATGTTTGATATTCTGGACTGGTATGATCGGTCTTACGCATGGAATATAAGGGCTAAAAAAACATCCGTCTTACGCTTTTTCGATCAGGCCACGTGTCCTGACGCGAATTTAGGATTTTATACCCAATGCCGCTAAAGAAGTTTTCACTTCAACAAGTAAATTTTTAAGTTTAGACCTTTTACAAAATTAATATGTGTTGACAAATATTTAAGTTTTGTGACATAAATTTGGACATGATTTCACATGATGCCTTATATTATGAGGCTCGCTCTGTCCCAATAATTTCTGTTTGCCAGCAAGTAACCATTCATCGGAACCATCACAACAATCACAGATACCATCATTGAGTAAACCAGAGGGTATAGAGTTGATAGACGACTTTGGAAACTGAGTATCACAGTAAAAAACACCAGCAGGGCATGCATTTGTGCTTGGTTCATCTGTTCCATCGTCACAATCACAGAAGTCATCATTCACATATTCAAATGGAATATGTTGTTCTGAATTTCGACATTTGAATTCGTTTTTAGAATTCGGTCTGTAATCTTTTACTTGCGCAAAGTAAACACCTCTTATTATACCATTGTCGTTGATATACTTATCGTGTTCTGATCGCACATGAACTAATTCCTTTACACTTGCATGATCGAGCATTGGAACTATTTTGCTATTGTTGGTTTCTGACGATAGTGTAAGGAAAAAATACAGCTGGTAAAGGATGAAACAACTCGCAGCAACTGCAGTCATTAAGACAACATTTTTCTTCTTCTTTAACGCTGCTAACATTTTATTTATTGTTCTTTAGATATGGAGTATTGACAGGATTATCACATGTACTTAAACAGATATTATTTGTTTTCAGACGTATTTCGTAAAAATGTAAACATTTCCACCGGCCACCCATTTGTCACTGTCACACAATTACATGACAATTGACAATTGACATATATCTTTGGCTTTTGACAATACCTATAGTACGACATAAAAGAGATGAAATTAATTATTTTGGAACTAATTCGTTTTTCATTACCTGGCAACCCTGAATTGCCAATGTAGCTGTCAAGTTGTATAAAAATTTGTTGTTTTTTTCGTGAAGTGGAGAATTATTGAGATAAAATTGTTATTTAGAACAAGAAATTTAAATAAAAAAGGAGACATCATGAAAAAGGTTAAACGTAGCGGTGTCCGTGATGTCGTGTATAAAGTTTTTATTCGGTGTTTGTCCGAATTTCAAGCTGGAAAGTTATTGACTGATTTGGAAAACGTTTACAAACGTACAGCAGAATATACCGGTGAGATTCCATTTATTTTTGTTCATTACTACGTAAAATAGAATATTCCATTAGTGACGAGTGTTAAATGTATGTATGTATGGCGATTATTACGTTTTCGCAATTTAATTTGAGGTTATTTGTATGTAAACAAAAACTTGTTTTTATAGTGCGACCAGCACAATTTGAGTCAAGAAGTTATATCCAATCCAACCAGCCTCAAATAAAGTACCTAGTTTAGATTTTACTACATAGTATAGTGATAATTGTTTTCATACAGCTATCTATTAATCAATCAAACCATAAGAAAAAAAATCATATTTTAGATTTAGCTTACTAACTACTTACTAGTGTAGCGCAGGGACGCTGGCCTCCTACATTTAAAAAAAATTAATAAAATAAAGGAAGTTTTAGTTTTAAGCTACTATAAAAATATGTTAAATGTACTATTTGATTTTATTCATCTTAATTCGTTTGTTATAGGGGTTTCTGAAAGCACAGTACGCAGGATAGTAGAGGAAGGGAGTAGAAATGAAGGCAAATTTTCAACGCCAGCCAAACATAGGAGAGGTACTTCGAAACAGAGTGATGATCAGTCCTTTGAAGGAGTAGAATATTTAGATTTTGATGAATTATATTAAAGTACAAAATTTATCTACAAAAAAAAAATAAAAATATGTAGTTTTCAAATCGCCTTGTTTTTTTTCTACCCGACGGACCCAGAAAGAGGGTAATGTGTTTGAGCTGCATGTATGCTTGTTTGTTTGTATGTTTGATTCTATGTGCGCCTCTGCAGTCTAAACACTTGACCGATTTTTATAAAATAACTAATTCCAAATACATTTAAGTAAAATTTGACCTAGGTAGGTCAATTAAAATACTAATGTATTTTTGTCTTAAATTTACACTATTGCTACAATGAAACAATTATAACGGTTTAAATCGCGGTATTTATTTTAGATTATATTATATAGATTTTTAGATTTTTATTCTATAGTATCAAGATCGCTTGCGTCGCAGTATCAGTGTTGCTATATGAGCGACGGTGGCGCCCTCATTTATTTTCATCTCTTTTGTGTCGCACTGTATCAATATTCAATAGGCAAAATATGGCAATACCAATAAAATAGATTTAAAAATGTCTCATCACTTTAGATCTAAGCTTTAGATAGACTCGTGATGCTTATGTTTGTTTTATCAATAACTGAGCTTCGAATTAACTGTAATTTATGGTACATTTATATAATTGATAAATTTTATGTTAGTTTTATCTGTGGTATATGGCCAGCATGGTGGCAGCCCCCGTTAACAGCAGCCAATAGGCATGCAGCAGCAAAACTAAAGCAGCTGTTGTCAGTAATGTCATATTCATATGACAACAAGACATCAGACAAGTGTCAAACAGACAAGCGAATATTATTTTGGTTTCAAAATCTGTGATGTTTTATTAGGGTGGGACCTTCCATAGTTTTATTTTTAATTGTTAATATGCTATAAAACTTGATCAACAAAGATGAGTTACTTGACAGTCGATGGTTCGAAACCATCCACTAGTTCAGATAAAAATTTGGACGAGGCTGACAATGAAGACCTCGAGGTAAAAAATGCTCTTTTCTGATTGAATTTTCTTATTTTGTCCCAGTTTCTAGTCTCTTCTAATCCTTTGAAGTATCCTGTGATGTGAGGTGGACAAATAAAATAGGTTTTCGATTGTTTAGCATACATTTTGCAATGTTAAAAGAATAGAAAGAAAAAAAAGTGAACCTAAGTATAAAATAATTATATAAACCATATAATATAGTGTATACAAACTCAATGAAGAATTTTGGTTGATATTTTTCATATTATATTTATATAATATAGTATATACCAATAAATACCTTGCTTGTAACATCACACAGATTCAATATGTTAGAGTTAGCCTCTTAGAGTTGAAATTTCAAAGTAAATTTGTATGTAACTTCAACTTTTTAATGAGTTCTACAGAATTTTTGACAAGTAAATAAACATTTTATGCCAAAGCAAGCAAGCAAAAAGCAAGAATTCCACTTAGTAAATATCTGATATTTTAATGTTATCTACACTAATATTATAAAGCTGAAGAGTTTGTTTGTTTGAATGCGCTAATCTCAGGAACTACTGGTCCGATTTGAAAAATTATTTCGGTGTTAGATAGCCCATTTATTGAGGAAGGCTATCTTATCTTCTTATATATAAAAATGAATCGCAAAATGTGTTGGTAAGCGCATAACTCGAGAACGGCTGAAACGATTTCGATAATTCCTTTTTTATTATATTCCTTGAAGTATGAGGATGGTTCTTATGTAGAGAAAACGTAAATATGTACCACGGGCGAAGCCGGGGCGGACCGCTAGTAGGCTATATATCGTTATGCTAAGACAAACAGGAGCGGAACCACGCGGGCTGAAACTGCAAAGCACATTTAGTAATAACATATATTGTACCAACTTCCAGGTGGATAACTCCAAAAGTGTATTGCATAAGATAGCAAACCTGTACGCAGAACAATTGATGAGTGATCTAGTTTTAGAAGTTGGGGGTGTTGGATATCCAGCACATAGACTGATACTATGTGCTAGTAGTGAGGTGTTTCAGGTATATAAATATTAGATTTATCTAAAAGTTTTATTTATTAATTAATTTTGTGTGTGTATAGTTTGATTTTTCCTTCTATCTTGTAAGACATAGATACTAGATAGATTCTATCTTGAAAGTAGGTAAAAATTTGAACTATTATATTTTAACATTAGCAGAAATGCTATTACTAACTTTAATATTCAGTTAATTGTTATGGGAATGTTATTTTTAAATTAACATGTTGAATGTTGCTCAGAGGTTTTTAAGTGCAAATGTATTATTAATTTAATATTCTCTATGAAACAAAATGTAATATTGCCTTTAATGATGAATCTGTATTAACAATTAATACCCGTCTGATTAGGGCCCTTCTGGCCTCCTCCACTCAAGCGACAGCTCAAGCCGAGGTTCGTGGTCCCCGTCAAGGGGGGCGCCCTTGTGCATGTCGCTACCAGGGTGAACCTTCAGTTCACCCCCGCGTCCGCGTTAAAATGTAGAAGCCCTTCTGGCTAACATTGAGAGACACCACACAAAAAAAAAAAATAACAATTAATAACTTATGTCAATGCTGTGTTAAATCTATTTGTATCTATTTATTGATCTTTAAAATAATGTTTCAGGTGATGTTAATGAACAGAGAATGGAGCGAGTGGCGTGAAAGTCGAATAGTGTTGCAGGAAACACCCACTGCTGCGTCTGTATTCCCACATTTTCTTAAGTAAGTTTTTGTGGGTAAATAACTGGCTGGTTTGCTTTGGTTTGTTGGAAATAATATTTATTATCCCATAGAATTGAGTAATGGCTAGGATTCATTTTTAAATTGTTTTTATATTATCAAATATTGCATATTAAGTAAACAAGAAAGAAGTAATAAATGCTTGTTTTCTTTGCTTGCTGCCAATGTTTGTGATAAGGCTATAGGCATATTACGTAAATTTTCGTGCATTATATTACAGACTGATTTAGTTTAGGACTATTTTTTTATTGTTTCAGGTACTTCTATACAGGACAAATTAAAATATCCTATCAGACAGTGTTACCTGTTTTGTCATTAGGCGATAAGTACAATGTTAAGGTAATTTTATTATGTATTTCATAACCTGACTAATTGGCATAACTTCAACAGCATAAATATTTTATGAAAAATTTACATTAGTTCGGATATTTTTTTCGCCATAACTTATGTTTTATTTCATACATACTAGCTGTGCCCGCGACTTCGTCCGCGTGGAATAGTGACTGCATAGTAGTTACTACTTAACACACAATTATTGAGTAAACACGTCTTGAAACACATACTATCATATACAACTAAATTATAAGTACTTACACATTATTATAAAGTTAAGAAATAAAATAAATAATAACACAAAAGAACTGTTAGTAAAATTTATTACTAAACTGAGCTATAAAACTTAGGTACAGAAGAGTTCAAAATTTCCAGGATGTGGTTATTCTCCCGCTCCCATATTCCTTCTACTTTCACAGACTTTCAACTTTTCCCTTTCACCCCTAGTAAATGGCAGAACCGATTTTGATCTAAACCATGTCTAATCATACCTATATATTATGTACATGTCATATCCTTTCGTTTGGTACTCCATTTGGATTATTTATCGCCACTATCACCCCTAAGGTGCCCTATATGTAATAAACAGATTAACCAATTTTGATAAAACATGACTAATTGTAATTCACACGTCATTTGATATGCCGCTTGATTATATTATTTGACCACATTCGATTATTCATTCCCACTTTTACCGCTATAAATCAATAAATGGATGAACCGATTTTGATTAAATATGCCTCATCATACTTCTCACGTCAGGTCATGCCCTTTCATTTGATATGCCACTTGGGTATATTATTTGACAACTTTTATTCCCACTTTTATACCTATATCCAATAAATGGATGAACCAATTTTGATAAAATATGTCTTATTGTACTTTACACGTCATGTCTTTCATTAGATAAGTCACTTGAGTATATTTGATAAAATTTATTTATTTATTCCCACTTTTACCCCTATATCAAATAAATGGATGAACCGATTTTGATAACATTGGACTACTTAATTGTTTCTGACAGGTCGTCTTTTTTCATTTGATATATCACTTGGGTATTACAGACAGCATTCGTTTTTCTCATTCCCACTTTTGCCCTACATATAATTATTGGATGAACCGATTTTGATTAAATATGCCTCATTATACTTCTCACGTCAGGTCATGCCCTTTCATTTGATATGCCACTTGGGTATATTCGACAACTTTTATTCCCACTTTTATACCTACATATTATATCCAATAAATGGATGAACCAATTTTGATATTATGTCTTATTGTACTTTACACGTCATGTCTTTCATTAGATACGTCACTTGAGTATATTTGATAAAATTTATTTATTTATTCCCACTTTAACCCCTATATCAAATAAATTGATGAACCAATTTTGATATAATTTGACTTGTTGTTTCTGACAGGTTGTCTTTTTTTCATTTGATATATCACTTGGGTATAACAGACAACATTCGTTTTTTTCATTCCCACTTTTACCCCTCTATATAATAAATGGATGAACCGATTTTGATTAAATACCTATGCCTCATTATACTTCTCACGTCAGGTCATGCCCTTTCATTTGATATGCCACTTAGGTATATTTGACAACTTTTATTGCCACTTTTATCCAATAAATGGATGAACCAATTTTGATAAAATATGTCTTATTGTACTTTACACGTCATGTCTTTCATTAGATACGTCACTTGAGTATATTTGATAAAATTCATTTATTTATTCCCACTTTTACCCCTATATCAAATAAATGGATGAACCGATTTTGATAAAATTTGACTAATTGTTTCTGACATGTCGTCTATTTTCATTTGATATATCACTTGGGTATAACCTACATTAACAACTAACATGCGTTTTTTTCACCCCTATATAATATAATAAACAACTAATGTAACAAAAAAACGCATCTAATTCGTATTACCCGTTAGCGAGCTACGGTGGCACAGACAGACACGCAATACACACATAGCGGTCATAACACCCCTCTTTTTGCGTCGGGGGTTAAAAATATAATACCTACGACATAATTTCAAAGACCTTTTATATAGAAAATTTACCTAGAAGTAACCATAATGCTATTTGTGCAGGTTTTAGACTTATGAGCAAAAATCTAAATAAAGGTCCTTTGACCCCCCTACTACCCCCTCAGCATAACCAACCCCCCCCACGCTTGGGTCCTTTCGATATGATCATCTGGACATGTCAAGGAATAACTTTAGCGTATAATTTACCTAATAAAGTAATTCATGTGTAGAATGCCTTAGCAAATGTTCGCTGTGATTACTTAAATGGTTATAACTTTTTTATTTATGAACCGATTGACATGAAATAAACACTAAATGTTAAATGAAGCTTACCACAATATATTAGTGAAAACCGCATCTAAATCGGATAAGCCGTTTCTGAGATTAGCGTGTTCAAACATACAGACAAACAGACAAACAGACAAACAGACAAACAGACAAACAGACAAACAGACAAAAATTTTTTTAACAACAGTTTTGGGTTTGGGATCGATTTAGTAATAACCCCTGCTAATTTTTTTTTACATATTTTCATTGTACAGACACCACTTTTCTAGAATTTTATTTCAAAGACCTTTTATATAGAAAATTTACCTAGAAGTAACCATAATGCTATTTGTGCAGGTTTTAGACTTATGAGCAAAAATCTAAATAAAGGTCCTTTGACCCCCCTACTACCCCCTCAGCATAACCAACCCCCCCCACGCTTGGGTCCTTTCGATATGATCATCTGGACATGTCAAGGAATAACTTTAGCGTATAATTTACCTAATAAAGTAATTCATGTGTAGAATGCCTTAGCAAATGTTCGCTGTGATTACTTAAATGGTTATAACTTTTTTATTTATGAACCGATTGACATGAAATAAACACTAAATGTTAAATGAAGCTTACCACAATATATTAGTGAAAACCGCATCTAAATCGGATAAGCCGTTTCTGAGATTAGCGTGTTCAAACATACAGACAAACAGACAAACAGACAAACAGACAAACAGACAAACAGACAAACAGACAAAAATTTTTTTAACAACAGTTTTGGGTTTGGGATCGATTTAGTAATAACCCCTGCTAATTTTTTTTTACATATTTTCATTGTACAGACACCACTTTTCTAGAATTTTATTATATGTATTGATGATGATGATGATTACATACCTATTCAAAAATAAATTAACAGATTAATTATAATATAATATACAGTATGTGATATTTTTTTCCCATAGGATTTGGTTTCGCTGTGTTTGGAGTATATGTCCCAACATATTGCTCTGGCTGCAAAACGCGGTCAACTCATCGCGTGGATGCAGTACACTATGGCGTGTGGCCATAATGATGTCGCGAAGGTAATATTTTTAAAGTGAAACTTCTTTAGGCGCGTCGAGAGTTAAATTTCAAGGTCGCGTCATGGCAATACCGTCACGTCATGGAGGCGACGATTTTGGTATCTTGAATCTTGCTAAATTAGTTTCACTTCTGACTCGTGTGCTCGGCACACACGCTCTTTTTTTATCTTAACACTAGCTTTCCACCCGCGGCATCGCCCGCGCAGTCAAAGAAAAACCCGCATAGTTCCCGTTCCCGTGGGATTTCCGAGATAAAACCTATCCTATGTCCTTTCTCGGGTATCAAAATATCTCCATACCACATTTCATGCAAATTGGTTCAGTAGTTTAGGCGTGATTGAGTAACAGACAGATAGACAGAGTTATTATCGCATTTATAATATTAGTATGGATAATACTAAACAAAACATACAGAGAAACCGCAAGAAAAAATAAAAAACAATCGTATATAAAAAGTATTATATTCATAAAGTAAATCAACTTTGCAGAGTAATTTTCTATACAAAAAGTAATGATACTAAACTTACGATCATCAACCCAATCTTAAAATATATTAATAAGCGAAAATCGTATGCAGTTAAATGTAAACTACAAACAAATACAAATAAATATACTTCATATGCTTAGTAAATACATACAACATACCAGACAACATACAGAGAGGTAGATAAATAAAATCTGACTAAATGTCAGATTTTCCAAAAAATTTCCAACAATCAGAAGTGGGATAGTTGAACTCCTGTGTTCAACATCGTGCCCGACCATTCGAAAATTATATCAATATACACCAAAAAAACTTTGCTAGCGCGATTCAATTCTTCTCAATAGCGTGTAGCGACATCTATTTTCACTGACCGAAGCTACTTGATACTCGACATAGCATTTTTCTCTGAGATGATTATTATGTTTCTGTAAATAAAGGTGTTCTTAAATGTTTATCCAGGGGCCGTAGTTTGGACATTAGTCGGTAATTATCGACAAACTAATTTATAGTCCCGTCTTCAGCAATGAAACTGATGTCGCTTAATACCTCTCCCCAATTTGATGGGAGTATACAATGGATACATATTTGTTTATAATTTTTATTCTTCACAAAACTTTCCGTAATACGTCAAAATATTTATATAATAATAGCCTTGTAGTAATGCATTTTTATCTAAATTAATAACATCATTATTTCAATTCCGTAGATATATGAAAAATAAATAAAATATAGATTTCATGGATTTGGAAAATCATTTATCTTTGCAACACATTCGAATATTGTCATTACAAATTATTCTTTGGCATTGTCAATCGTTATGATACCGACGTTTTGATCTCGACAAGATCTCGATAACTAAGGCCCTTCTCCCATTACGATACTTCTAGAATAGGTACGATACTCGAGTAGAATACTAGTAAGATATTTGCTCGCTACCCGATGCTCGCATATTATGCGACTGAAAAATGACTAAATTCATCATTATTGTGCCTCGTTTTTGTGGGCGGACGTTATAATATAATAATAATTATAATTCATTTATTTATTGTAACAACAGTTAGGTCGTTATGTCGAGCAATCAGCGATTCCAGTGACGAAGAAGCTCTTGCAGTTTTTCTTTTTTATAGAAATAGAAGACGGCAACGTAAGAGTAGGAAGTACTGGATTCATCCATATATTGAAAGAAACATAAATTGTAGAGTTTTTGTAGCCGCACGAGAACTACAACCTGATGATTAGAAATTTTTATTTTCTACCGAAGAGATACGCGCGAGACGTGACGCAAAAGCGACCAACACGGTGAGTCGTGCGATACTAGTCGCGGACGTGTAGGATTAAGGATACCGGTAGCGTGGTGTGCCAGCCTACATACAAATGTATGTGAGTTACTCCGCGGCGACTAGTCTCCAAGACTTGCAGGATACTTGAATCGCCAGTGCGTATCGTAATGGGAGAAAGGCCTTACGGTTTGTGTGGGTTTGTAGATACGGTTGATAATATCGGAAAAATTATAGATTATTATAATTTTATAATAAAAAAGATATTTCACACTTCCGATGCTATATGATTTAACGCAATATTTTTTTCTCTTATTTAATGTTATTGCAATTAAAATAAAATAAACAAATAATGTTTTATTTTTAAGATGGTTTCAAAATTTTATTGAAAATGTTAAGAAGTCTCTTATATTATACTAGCGGTCCGCCCCGGCTTCGCCCGTGGTACATATTTCGCAATAAAAAGTAGCCTATGTTCTTTCTCAGGGTCTAAAGATTGTCTGTACCAAATTTCATCAAAATCGGTCCAGTAGTTTATGAGCCTATTCATTACAATCAAACAAACAAACAAACAAAGTTTTCCTCTATATAATATTAGTGTAGATTAAAAACATTTAATGCTAGCTGTGCACTCAAGCTTGGCCTGTGGTACACTGTAGACAACTCGTAAACCTTTGTGGGCGCATGTACAAAACTGTTGAAGATCGTCCTAAGAATACATGAGTAGTTTTCGATTCTCTATAGGACATACAGTCCATACAGACAAAAATTTATATTAACACAACAATTTTATTGTGTTTGAAAAATTTGTTGTGGTGTTGTTTTAGTAGTTTTTACGTTATCCGCATTCATAAAACAATCCGGGACACCTTTTTTTATAGTGGGGAAATCTTCCAAAGATACCCACGGCCCCCGGGGAAGGAGCCGTGGGTTATGTCGGATTTTTACCGACTAAAACCCCACTGTGTTCCGTCGAGCCGCTTTAATGATGGGGCCGCGGGTATTGGTTGGAATTCTTCCGCGACCAATCCGGGACACCCTGTATAATAGTCCATATAATGTTTGCCAGGAGTGCCAGAACTTCGTGAAGTGGAACATGGAGTGGGTGTGGTCGGGCGCGGAGCTGGCGGAGCTGGAGGCCGACACGCTGCTGCTGCTGCTGCAGCAGAGCGACCTCGTGCTGCACAACGAGATGACGCTCTTCCGGTGAGTGTGGTGTGGACCTTACAGATGAACTGATGATTCAGGGTAAAGGCGAAACTTAGGTGTCTTAAAATAGACATAATATGCTGCAAGGTGGCAGCCGCATCGATATGTATTCCGTCTATCGATCATTGAAACAAACAGCTGATACACAAAACTATGCCAAAAATAAGTTAAATCTGTCGTATGTGTAAAAATATCTGGAATTGTTTTTGTTTCCAACGAAACATCAAAATTCTTATTTGGATGTTTCTTAATCGATTTTGGTCAAATAGGAACTTAATGTTATCCAATCTGAGTACATTTTAACCGGCAGCGTCTTTAGGCAACCAAAAAAAGTTAAATTTCGATCACGATCCGTATTTAAAAAATTAAATACTGCAGTATCTCTTTGCTTTTTTTCGTTTTGTGTCCATCTTGCAATTGTCGAGAAAGTTGAAGGTCGAACAAATAGCGCGCGCATGTGTCTTCTTTCGCTTGCGGCAGCCCTGGCCAGATTGGCCCTTGCGCAATGGCCCTCGCCTGTTGTGCCTTTAATACCTACACGCGGAGATACACAGGCCTGCCATTACTTTAAAGTGTTCTCACATAACAAAAGTAATGGATCAAACTAACTCAATCATCGTTCTTTCATTGATGATGTCATTATACAATAAATTCAACCTTATTCCGACGAATTAAAGTTGTTTGGTGAAAACATTTTTTGTCACTGATTGTGTATTTAGTTGTTATTAATGATCAAAGACTTCGTATAATCCTTGGGTTCGCTTTATTGCTGTCATTTGCGATAAGATGTCGGTAACGAATGTTTGGTTTTCTCATATTATGTATTGATTTTAATTCTATTCTGTAATGTTTTCAGAGGAGTTAAGTTGTTGATGATATACATTATTAAGTTGGTCGTTTGATTAAGTTATAATAAATGTTGTAAACAATAGTATTTACTGTAAATTCTTTTTCAGTTTCGTGGTAAAATGGTTGGACAAACAGAAAGAAAGATTGAATTCCAGCGAGGCAAGTGAGAGCGAATGCAAGATGCACTGGGATTCATTGGTCACTACTATGTTCTCTCATGTTCGGTAAGCGCTCTTTTTATTGAAGTGAAACTTCTTTATCGGGGTTCTATATCGCCATCTTTTTCTTATCCCTACCACGCGTGATTCGACGTATTTCTGCAAAGTTTTGCAACTTTACAGTAATACGTCGAATCAGGCGTCATCATAGTAAATTATTTTTTTAAAATAAGGTCATAAAGAAGTAGGTATCTGTGTACACGCACACATTTTTTTTATTATATTAATAATTGTTATTATAGCCCTATTAAATCCATAAAGGTTGACAAGAAATAAAAATTCATAGATTTAAATGAATTTATAAATAATTTATTGATCTAAAACATTACAAATTTGTACGTGTTTGTTTGTATGTGTTTTTTTCGTATTGTTTCCTTGTTTTTGGTGCAAATAAAGTATTTTCATTCATTCATTCATTCATTCATACAAAGTAACTTAACCTAATTATTAATTAAAACAAGTGGCGGTCTTATAACTATTAAGCAATTCCTTCCAGACAGCCAGAAATATATACGTATACATATTATTACCCAAAAAAATGTACCATATACATAATATTTATTCATGTTTTAAGTAATTATAATCCATTTTATTACCAAAGCAAGTTTACAAATAGACAGATACAACATATTTCGTAATATTTTTAATAAAATTCCGCAGGTTTCCAATGATGTGTCCAAACCAATTGGCCAAACTGCTCCTGTGTCCTCTCACTCAGGAACACAAGGAATTCTTCATGGAGAGAATGGCTATTGCTATGAGTTATCAGTCTGGTAAGTTGATTTAGAATTATGAATGAATGAATGAATACTCTTTATTGTACATACACAGAAATACAGTTTGTTAGAGATTGTCTAATCTAAAAATGAACGCCCCTCCACTGTGTTTACGCTCACATTCAAAGTACGTGTATAGACGCAATACACACAAATTGGTCTGCCTCATTGGTCGTTCAGTCCTCCAGTCCTGTCCATGCCCGAACGACAGGACCAGTTGGCCAACTAGTGCATAAATGACGCGATGCACGACAGAACGGACGTGTCATTCCGTACATAGCGCGCTCTCCCCGCCATACAATGCTAGGCACCTGAACTGATCGCCCGATTAGTTGACAAATCAGTGCGCGAGTGTCAAAGTTTGCAGTAGAATCGACGCGCGCACACATATAAAGTGGTTCAATAATTATTTGTCCTCACACATTGAAACAATTAAGTTTCATTTTTAGATTAGACAATCTCTACATGGTTGAGATAACTTATGACTAAATTAACTTATGATATATAAACTTAAAATATATATAATATGCACAAAGAGCGGCTTTATCGCTCGTGAGCGATTTCTTCCAAGCAACTCTATGTAGATATAGTGAGCAAGAATTAAATAGATTATGTTTACGTTAGAAACTGTATGAGTACATATATGACTTCGATGACTAAATCCAGAATTATTAATCTAGTTGAATCAAGTAATTGTTTGAATTTAATTTCTTAATTACATAAATTAGAATATAAAACTAACTGAGTTATC
Source organism: Colias eurytheme (assembly GCF_061535395.1). NCBI lineage: Eukaryota > Metazoa > Arthropoda > Insecta > Lepidoptera > Pieridae > Colias > Colias eurytheme. The sequence goes on from NC_142984.1 coordinate 1,429,195, forward strand.
TGAAATCCACAAATTAATAATAATAATAAAATTTTTTACTTGTGAGAAATTTTTAAAGGATGAAAAAAAAAGAATAAAAACAAGCAGGATTGAAACCAATTTGAAAATTAATAACAGCTATTGGCTTACCGCGCGCGGCTTCGCCTGCTTTGTTTATTTATTTATCTTAATATACAGGGTGTCCCACTATTGGTATACTAAGCGCGAAGGAACTTGTAGTTTTGTATATACTGATCACGTAAAAAATACTTAAACTACAAAATTACATCAAAAATTTTTTGCTAAATTTTTCCTGAAAATCCATCTTTTCTTCTCTAGTTTCGCGCAACCGGCATATACCGCTTCTCTAATGTGAGCATTTTGTCTATGAAAACATAATCTTAAACGATAGCTCACGTGCTGGTAGCAAAGTCGGGTTGCTTGTTATGGGTGTACACATAGAGTTTTAATAGTACGAGATCCGGCTGCAGGATCAGTGCGTTCATCGGTTTTTTGCTGAAAACCGAATTTTTATGTATAAAAAGGGTGTCCCCCTGTTGGTATACTAAGCTCAAAGGAGGTTATAGTTTTTCATACGCTGAATACGTAAAAAATACTTATAAAATTCCAGACGCATTTTTTTTCTCAAATAGATGAATTCTTATAGTCTAAGATCCCACCGCAGGATCAGTGCGTTCATCGGTTTTTTGCTGAAAACCGAATTTTTATGTATATTTATAATTAGGAGAATATATATCGACTGGCAACTTTTGACTGGCAACCTAGTCGATATATATTCTCCTAATTATAAATATACATAAAAATTCGGTTTTCAGCAAAAAACCGATGAACGCACTGATCCTGCGGTGGGATCTTAGACTATAAGAATTCATCTATTTGAGAAAAAAAATGCGTCTGGAATTTTATAAGTATTTTTTACGTATTCAGCGTATGAAAAACTATAACCTCCTTTGAGCTTAGTATACCAACAGGGGGACACCCTGTATATAAATCTCGTGTCACAATGTTTGTCTTCAATGGACTCCTAAACCACCTAACCGATTATAATAAAATTCGCACACCATGTGCAGTTCGATAGAGATAGGATAGTTTAAACATGTAGGTACCACGGGCGAAGCCGGGGCGGACCGCTAGTTATATACTAAAACCTTTCTCGAGAATCCCTCTATCTATTAAAAAACCACATCAAAATCCGTTGCGTAGTTTTAAAGATTTAAGCATATATAGGGATATATGGACAGAGAAAGTGACTTTTTTTTGTACTAAATAGTGATTTAAATTCTATTCAACTATATTTTTTTATTTATAAACTTCCCAGGGCAAACAGAACGCATATCCGAGATACAGCAAACGGAAAGCGGACGGATGGTCTTCACTCCCCGCCTCTACACAGAAGACATATGGGGTTCGATTCTCGGCGTGGACTATTTCCACACATTACCCAGTTATCACACGAGGACGTTTATATTTTCCACTAGACCGAGTGTAGCAGACTGTGGGAGTGATAAACTGCATGAATGGACAGTGGACTTGCATCCGAAAGGGGTGTGGTTCCAGAAAAGCATGTTGATCGTGTGGTCGGGGACTTATGATGTGAGTTTTGGTCATTGTTGTATGGGATCCGTACTTGTGTATAATTAATTAATCCATACTAATATTATAAATGCGAAAGTAACTCTGTCTGTCTGTCTGTTACTCGATCACGCCTAAACTACTGAACCAAGCATGAAATTTGATATGGAGATATTTTGATACCCGAGAAAGGACATAGGCTACCTTTAATTGCGAAATATGTACCACGAGCGAAGCCGGGGCGAACCTCTAGTATTATCTATATCTATACTAATATTATACAGAGGAAAGGTTTGTATGTATGTATGGTTTTCACGCATAAACTACTGGACCGTTTTTGATGAAATTTGGCACAGATAATCTGAAACCCTGAGAAAGAACATAGGCTTTTATTGCGAAATATGTACCACGGGCGAAGCCGGGGCGGACCGCTAGTTAATATTATAAAGCTGAAGGGTTTGTTTGTTTTTTTGAACGCGCTATTATCAAGAACTACTGGTCCGTTTGAAAAATTATTTCGGTGTTGGATAGCCCATTTATCGAGGAAGGCTATAGGCTATATATCTAAGCTAAGACCAACATCAGCGGAGCCAAGCGAGTGAAACCGCGGAGCGCAGCTAGTATGAAATAAATTGTAAAATATAAAATATTTGGAAATAATTTGGGTCATATAGAATGCAAGCTAAGCGCCTTGATGTACTTTGTACATGCTTGCTTGTAAAATTGTATTGAATCTTGTTTTTACAGCTTACTTTCTGCATGCGGCTTTACTCGTGTAGGGTAAAAATTAACAAATTATATATGTAATTAAAACCGACTTTACTTATTGTATTTTCGATCATATTATGTGAAAATATAAAAATCAGTGCAGCGCGAACAAAGAGACGCGGTGGAAGACTTCGTTTTATTATATGTAGGGAAATCTTAAAGAAATAATCACCTTGCTATATGTATAATAAACATTTTAAATGTACTTAAAAAACTGTCAATACATGTTACCTGATAAGAACGAAATATATTAATTTTTTTTCGTACAAATACAATTTTTATTATAAGCTAGCGGTCCGCCCCGGCTTCGCCCGTGGTACATGTTTACGTTTTCTCTACATAAGAACCATCCTCGTACTTCAAGGAATATAATAAAAAAAGAATTATCGAAATCGGTTCAGCCGTTCTTGAGTTATGCGCTTACCAACACATTTTGCGATTCATTTTTATATATAAGAAGATTCTAGAGTAGATCATATCTAAAGTTGTTTCAGTTTACTCAAGTATAAATTCAAATTCATATATTTGGCACCAAAACAAAGATTGTGTGCGTGTGTACACACGTAACAAGTGAAACTTCTTTATGACCTTATTTATAAAAAAAGACGGGTTGCACTCCGGGAGTGCCGGCAGAAGTGAAAACTTGATTATTAACGTTCAGCATGTTTGATATTTTGGAATGGTATCCGTCTTACGCTTTTTCGATCAGGTCACGTGTCCTGACGCGAGTTTAAGATTTTATACCCATTACAGAAAAAGTGCTCAACGCCGCTATAGAAGTTTTCACTTCAAAAAAATTTACTGTGTGAAACTTTACAGAAATACGTCGAATCACGCGTGGTAGGGATAAGAAAAAGATGGCGCGTAACGGAAAAATGTTACGCGTAACGAAAAAATGTTACACTAAATTTTTTTCCAACCCCGATAAAGAAGTTTCACTTCAACAATAAAAGAGTGTTCGGTGCAATGACCACTGAACATCTCTAGTCAGCAATACTAGGAATCGCTGGCGGCGTTTAACCTAAATTCAGTCAGTCCACAAAACAACATTTTACCCTCGCGACGCGTAACATTTTAACATTAAACATATAATATAACATTTATTTAACAGAATAATGAACATAATATAATAATTAACAATAACATTAATAATTAAGCATACTGCATAAGCCAGTAAGTGTTATAATAACAGTGATTTTAGAAATTAATTAATTAGTGTAAACTTTAGTTTGATTTTACAATAAATCCCTCCAACTACCACGTAGCCCACCACTGTGTATATCGCCCTACAAAGAGAAAACAAATAAAAAGAAATACAAAATGATGTGATGAAAAAACCCCAAGTTACAGTGAATGTTTGGTTTTTAAGTGACGTCCGGTAATGCTTACTAACTTGCGGCTTAAATAACAGAGCACGACTGCTAATCAATATAACGTGAATATAAATACATACTTATATAATATAAAACAAATAATTATTTTATAAAAAATAGAATAGATAATATGTATATGTAACAAGCACCATTTCAGAGTTCAGAAGAATCAGATTCGGCGGAACCAGACACTGAAGAAGTAAGTAGGTATAAATATTAACAAAAAAAAAAAGTCTCGTGTCCCCTAGTTAGTCCATTGAATAAAAAGTTCTAGAGTGCGTGAGTTCGTAACGTAAGATGTTTTTTCGTAAACATGTCAAGAGTCCCTAGGTAATAAACATACTAAAACCCCGGGACACTAGGAGGAGCCCCGGAGTGGCGGGAGGGGGGAAATGGGACCATTTTTTTCATTTTTCGCTTAAATCTAAAAAACGGTACATGTTAGAGAAAAACTTTCAAGGAAAAGTTGAAAGGCCATAAAATTATCTACAAGTTGTATCACAATCATTTTTTCCTATATCCTACCGTTTCTGAGTTATACGCAGTAAAAAATGATTTTGACTCAAACAATTTCCCATCAATCGATCAAAAGATATTTCTTTCTTCCAAAAAACTCAAATGTGCAACTTGTGACCGGTACTGATAGATTGCTCTTAATTGGTAAAATAAACACATTCCTCCATGGAAGCCTTTAGGAGGAATCGATTGTCAAAATATTATATTGGGGTAGTTTGAGTTACTGAACTTGATCTTTTTATTTTTTTCTTCCAAAAAACTCAAAAGTGCATCTTGTGACCGGTACTGATAGATTGCTCTTAATTAGGTCTATAATTGGTAAAATAAACACATTCCTCCATGGAAGCCTTTAGGAGGAATCGATTGTCAAAATATTATATTAGGGTAGTTTCAGTTACTGAACTTGATCTTTTTATTTTTTTCTTCCAAAAAACTCAAAAGTGCAACTTGTGACCGGTACCAATAGATTGCTCATAATTAGGTCTATCATTGATAAAAATACTAGATTCCACCACGGAGGCGTTTACGGGGAATTGAATTTTATTAGGGTAGTTACGATACTTGAACTTTTTATTTTTTTTCTTCCAAATAACTCAAAAGTGCAACTTGTGACCGGTACCGATAGATTGCTCATAATTAGGTCTATCATTGATAAAAATACCAGATTCCACCATGGAGGCGTTTACGGGGAATTGAATTTTATTAGTGTAGTTAGTTAAAAAGTTCAAGTATCGTAACTACCCTAATAAAATTCAATACCTCCTAAACGCCTCCATGGTGGAATCTGGTTTTTTTATCAATGATAGACCTAATTATGAGCAATCTATCGGTGTTGGTCACAAGTTGCACTTTTGAGTTTTTTCGAAGAAAAAAAATAAAAAGTTCAAGTATCGTAACTACCCTAATAAAATTCAATTCCCCGTAAACGCCTCCGTGGTGGAATCTAGTATTTTTATCAATGATAGAACTAATTATGAGCAATCTATCTGTACCGGTCACAAGTTGCACTTTTGAGTTTTTTGGAAGAAAAAAATAAAAAGATCAAGTTCAGTAACTCAAACTACCCCAATATAATATTTTGACAATCGATTCCTCCTAAAGGCTTCCATGGAGGAATGTGTTTATTTTACCAATTATAGACCTAATTAAGAGCAATCTATCAGTACCGGTCACAAGTTGCACATTTGAGTTTTTTGGAAGAAAGAAATATCTTTTGATCGATTGATGGGAAATTGTTTGAGCCAAAATCATTTTTTACTGCGTATAACTCAGAAACGGTAGGATTTAGGAAAAAATGATTGTGGTACAACTTGTAGATAATTTTATGGCCTTTCAACTTTTCCTTGAAAGTTTTTCTCTAACATGTACCGTTTTTGAGATTTAAGCGAAAAATGAAAAAATGGACCTATTTCCCTCCTCCCCCCACTCCGGGGCTCCTCCTAGTGTCCCGGGGTTTTAGTATGTTTATTACCTAGGGACTCTTGACATGTTTCCGAAGAAACATCTTACGTTACTAACTCACGCACTCTAGACCCCCCTTGGAGGGACTCATTCAATGGACTATAGTGGCAAGTAGGTGATTAGCTGTTCCTGCCAGACCGAGACATTTTTTTTATTTCTTCGTCTCCACCGGGAATCGAAGCCAGGACCCGTTCGTTTCTACGCACACGCATCAACCAATGTACTTAGGAGTCGGTCATAAATATAAAAAGCAGTTTACGCATATTATAATATACGTCTTGTAAGTGGGAAGAACGCGTGAGCCAGGAGGAAACTGATTTTGATGATAATTTAGCTTAGTTTTTAACTGTCTTCTGTTGTTTTAATTCATCATCAGCCCATATACGTTCCCACTGCTGGGACACCATAATCCATAATCCACCACACTGGCCAAGTGCGGGTTGGCGGATGACACATGTCGTCAAACTTTTGGTTCTTCGACATGTCGGTTTCCTCACGATGTTTTCCTTCACCGTTCGAGCAGTGGTGATGTTCCAACATACGCAGATAAATTGAAAATCAATTAATTTCCTGCGCGTTCGCCTGGTCTCGAACTCCGGACTTATCGAAGTCCGAGGTCTAACCACTGTGCCACCACTGCTCTAGATAGAATTAGATACTTTTTTTTTTACTATAGATAGGGAAGCGCTTGACAACAATCACGCCTGATGGAAAGCTAAGATGCGGTCTAAGATGGTACGCGCTTCCCTAGTAGGTACCGGTTCACTCTTCGCCTGAAGACCCCCATATTGTACTAGATACTCCTTTATGAAAGTGGGTAATTGAATGAATTGTCCCACAGGTCCCAGAGGTGGTGTTACGTACGGTACGTATCTCGATCACTTGCCAGAGTTGTTACCAGCAAACCAATGAATATGATGAAGCATATGAACCTGATGTTAGAGTTAAGGTGAGAATTTGCATATGTTTATAGGTTAATAGTTTTTGAAGTGAAAACTTCTTTAGCGGCGTTGGGTATAAAATCTTAAACTCGCGTCAGGACACGTGACCTGATCGAAAAAGCGTAAGACGGATACCATTCCAAAATATCAAACATGCTCAACGTTAATAATCAAGTTTTCACTTCTGCCGGCACTCCCCCAGTGCAACCCGTCTTTTTTTTTGATTGAGTTATTTGTTAAAAAGTTTCCCCTAGTGGGGTAAGGGGCAGATGGGCAGGGGCAAGGGCATTATACATCTGTTTCACTGATCGATTTTCATAAGGGACAAGTAGGTGATCAGCCTTCTGTGTCCTGCCAGACCGAGACATTTTTTTTCTTTTGTCTCCACTGGGAATCGAACCCAGGACCCCTCGGTTCTACGCTCACTCGTCACCCATTGTACCAATAGGGTGGTATTTGACTATTATCATCTCTGTAATATTTTGTTTTAGTATCTAGCTTTTAAATAAAGAAATAAGATGGACACTTTATGCTATATATTTTTTGTAATTTAGTTTACATTCTTGACAAACAAATTATCTTTATATATTTCAGATCGGTATACTAGTATGGGGAGTGCAGAATGGCTTAGAACATGTAGCGTCCGTTGTTGAGAGGGTACATAGATTTTCAGCACAGAATAGGTAAGAATATTATTTTAGGGCATTATTATCTAAGAATATTATTGATACAATGCGACACGAGTATTGCACTTGTCAACAATGTGGAAATAACTTTAACTTAAAAATATAACGTAAAATATTTCGCTTCTCTTTTTATTTTAGTAATTTTAGTATAGTATTAATATTATCATTATCCATTTTTCAATCTGTTCACCAAAGGTTTTATGTATTCATTGATCCACAATCACTTATTTATAAATCGAAAAAAAATGTTGTGTGGTTTTATGAAACCACGGTAAAAGTGAAACTGTTCGAACGGTTCCGAACACTGCTTTGTGTAGCGCATGTCGCGTGACGGTCGGCTGCCGAGTAGGTATACCTACTCGGCAGCCGCGATACACGCGACATGCGCTACACAGACCAAAAAGTTTGAGACGATGTAATAAAAGTTTCACTTTAAAAAAATGTCCAAGTGTTGGTAACTATGAAAAATTCATTTAAATTAACACATTTATTCCGTGGCAGTAATGTTCAAAATCCATTGTATGTGACATTACAAAACTCTACTTAATACATTCGTGGGCAGAGTTTTTCTTCAGACAGTTTTTGAAAAGAAATTTTTATTTTCAGGGTGTTAAATATAGACGGTGCTCTTGACTTCGATGAATTAAACACGCCGCTCTACACTCCCACCGCTAACTCGCCATCTTGGAAAGTTAACGGGTAAGTGAATTTTCACTTACCAAAAAATAAGTAATAAATTCTTGTTTTCATTCTGCCGTCCTATAAAATATACAAAAAAAATAGTATAGAAAATTAAACAAAACAATCTACCTATATTAACTTTGATATAGAAATTAGAAAACAGTCTTAAGAATATAATAAACACAACAATAAATTAGTTCTTCGACTATAAGTACTAGTTTCTAAACAGTAAAATGTCTTTACTTGAAAAAAAAAAAGTCGTAATTAAAATTACTAAATGGCATTTTGAAAAGTATGACAATTAGTAATTTCAATACTTACAATTAATTTAGATGTACATTTAGGTGTCATGTTTCCTGGTAGAGATTGCTGCTTAGCAATGAGGCCGCCTCTTGTACAAACTATTCATTTCTTTTGTATTATTGATATTTTTGTCATAATTCAGTTTGTACAATGAAGTGTTATAAATAAATAAATTTATTGTATGTATTTATTATTTAATTTCTATTAAAATAATATATTCCTTGTAGCCGCTGCGCTAAGTGCACAGACAACTGCGAGCTGCCGGAGCCCAAACATCTTTTGGGACCAAATAGAGATCAGCTGAGGGTAAGTTTTTAAGTAATTTAACTTGTTGTTTGTTAACAATTCTTGCTATTGCTGTAAAGCTGAAGATTTTTTTTGGTTTTTGGAACGCGCTTATGTAAAATGAAAAAAAATTTTAATCAAGGGAAAAACTGTACCGCATTCAAAAATTATTTCACGTGATATCTACGTGATCACTCGAGTGCAATAGGCTAAGTTTGCACCACGGGTGAAGCTGGGTCTGACCACTAGGGTAAATATAAAGAGAGAAACAAAGTTTTTAGATCTGGAGGTTACCATGATGTCGTATAGAAGTATTATTTTCGTGTGTGAAAAGGATGGCGTTAGACGACTTATATAGCGCTGTCATTTATCTACAATGGAAATAAAACTGTTTTAAAACATCACGCGGTACGGGAGCAGGCCTAGTTTTAGCATTAATGATTATGACTTAATTGATATTTTGCTAAAAAAACATTTGTTTTGTTTGCTCAAAGTTTCTGGAGTACTTGAATATAATAACAAAGCATTTATTTACATAACTTTAGATACCCGAACTTTTCTTCCATGATTTTGTATATTTAACGTATTTATTAATATATTTTATTCCATTTTCAGATACAAGTAGTAATAGTGCCTCTAACGGACTTCTGTCACGTGTCCGTACACGACGGACCGCGCGGATGACCACATCGCTCCATCTCGCTCGCACATACCGCGTGCGACAGAGACGGCGATACTGACAAATAGTGACATTACTGAAATATTGTTTTGTAAAGGTTTCGGCATTGGAAAATGGAGGCTAAATACATGGAATATAATGATTTTATTTGTTTGACGATGTATTGTGTTTTGAAGATGCAAATAAAATTGTATAGAATGTGTTTTTTTTTGACGTGCAAATAGCTGTGTCCTATTGTAATTTGTCAATTTGACGTTTGGCAATCGATCTCAGTTTTGGATCGGTTACAGATCTCAACAAAATTGTATTATTTTGTTTTGTATGATATTCTTTAAATTAAAACACAGGCAATGTAACCAAGCATAAGGTAAAACATTTTTTCTTGCAATTTTTAGCGACTTAATAAATTATAATCTGATAACTAAGCAAGAATGCTTATTAAATGCATGTCTTCAAAGTGGTATTCAGTTTAATAATAATTCGAACTGAATATTACTAATTTAATTTCTAAAGTACGTCAAATAATTATAATATCGGCTAGTTGTTTTTACTGAAACAACCTTTATCTTTTATTTAACCTTAATATTGTAATCTAACAATTGTTGGATATGAGATGTGCAATAAGTTCTTAAATGTGTCGTTATTTAGTTTTTCTATTAAAACATTTTATAAACTATAGCGTTTTATTTTCTTTTCCATTCATCCTCTCATCAGTAACCAATAATTATTAAATGAAGCGCATTTTAGAACACGCGCAGTGAAAGGTTACGTAGAATCAGTAAATCAAATATCTAATACAGTAGATACGATTCAAACTTTACGGCGCGGGCAGCGGAACATCGTACGATCCGATGCGTAGAAAACAATTCAAGATATTAGCGGGACGTTAAGGGACCTGTGCGCACCCGCACTCGCACCTGCACCTGACTTCCGAACCGCCATTAAGTTGAATCGAACTATACCTGGTACTTCTACAGTTATATGAAATAAGTGTGAGATTTAATTTGATTTACTAGTCCTGTTCTCAAGTTATAAATGAAGAAATAATATTCCACAATTTGCAGCCCATCCTCTATATTTGGTATATTTATTATAAACTAGATACGCTGCATTCATATCAATGCACGTTTTAAATGTGTTCCGAGCACGATATAAAGATCCTTATCGCTAATCAATTTATGAGTACATATGTCAAAATTAGATCTAAGCTCTACCTCTTTTTTCCTCTGTGTATCATGACATCGCAAGAAGTCCCTAAGGGAACGTACTTGAGACACTTTACAATCCGTTTGTCTTCAACTACCTCTTGTGTTAAATAATATAGTCATTGCTACCAATCTTAAATCTTCTTTTAGAAGAATTGGACAAATCATAGAGTTTAGTGTAGTAGTTCTTATAGTTGGGCTTGGTTGCCTCATATTTTAACGTTAACGTTACAGTGCCACTTGCCAGCAAAATGGGTTGCGCCAGCGTATTTTTTAGCATAGTTAAAGTTTTCAGTCTCAAATCAAATGACATCTCATTTTGTATTTGACGCCTCTCAGTTATTTAACGTTAACGAGAGAAACACGAGCGGTATAGTAAGTGTAAGCGGTATAGTTATAACGAAATCTATAAAATTGTCCGATGGTACAACTCGTATTTTCCCCTAACCTTTAACATGTTCGTTATTGCTAAAGTCACATGGTGCAACCCAGTGTTTTAATGTAGTGGCTACAAAGTTCTATGATAGTGTAAAATGTTAGTTTGGTATCTTGCAGTTTCTGAGATTATAGGCAGTCATATACAGGTCGACGAATATGATGACGCAATAAGGGTTTCAAAGTTTATCATAAATATGACAATAATAAAGGATTTTGATTGGCCAAGGAAGGTCGTTTAAATAAAATACCGTATAAATTTTCAATCATTTATTACGCAAATAAGATAAGTACGTATATTTCACACGAATCCATTACGCAAAATGAACAGTCAAATCTACAAATGCAAAACATAGGAAACTTTGTTTCATAAAATTTTACTAAAGCGATATCACTTAACAAAAGCAAAATTCAAAAATGCATGTATTTTTATAAAATTGAGCGAATTTTGATACAAAGAAAATACACAAATACAAAAGCTTACGCTAAGCTTACAAATAAAACGTTTCCTTAAAATAAAATGACAGATCTATAAACTAATGGTAATTTAAAAATAAGAATAAATTTCATAGCGGTAAACATAAAACGGAAGAATTTTTTTCTACATAAAATTGTAAACATTAAGTACCGAGTTTAAGTACTGCTTTAGGAATATATATTTTTTCGTAAAATCTCACACAATAACTGGTAGGATGGAATAGAGTCAAAGATTAATATAAAATTGTATTTAAATTGGTTCAAGTTTGTTCTACATCATCATGCATAATTCTTAGAAAATGTTTTCAGAACAGGTGGTACCTTAAATGTGGTCCTTAATAATAAACTATTTTGGTTCCGTATAAAGGTTTAGTCTCTCTCACTGTTAAATTAGGGTATAAAGAATGTGACTAAACATTTAATAGTTAATTATTATCATTTACGTGTTGTTTATATTTAAAAGCGCTTCTAAAAGAATTTTAGTCAAATGAATAATTTCTTATATATTATATCAACAAGGAAGAAGAAATTTAGTAAAATTAGGTAAACGATAAATGCTTTTGGCATCCGCAGTCTTATACATTTAAAACTACCGGTTATAGATGTTAAAAATTTCAAGACTATCACAGAATTTTAAAACGATGTCGAGTTTATAATTTAGAAAAATACTTGTCTTCATAAGCTCTGGTTGCTTATATCTATAGTTAGGGTTGCCAACTGTTATAATATACATTTTTTTATATTTGTTTCGTCATAGAAGTATACAATATTATTGAAGATAATTAAAGAACACAATATTTAAAAGGGATAATTTTATTTACTGAATTACTGGAAGAATAACTTTGTATAATATGATTATTACTTCTTTCCATAGTCTTATATATAACATTTAAGCATATTTTATATCTTACTTAATTACCATTTAAGAAATAATTTTGGCAACCCTATCTATTTTAAAAGGGAAAAGCGCTTTTAAGCTGTTCTCAATTTATTATTCCCTAATTATGGTCATAGAAGTAACTCCTTGGGGAAGAGATTCATGGAAGCGTAGTCTTGCAGTACCTGAAAATAAATAAAATGGTTTTAATTTGACAAATTTTAGTAAGGATATATGTAATTATTGTATGCTTGGTGAAGTTATTAGGGGTGTTCTTAATCAAAATGTACAATTTAATAATAAATAAATAATAATAGCTTGCTACAATAGTTCGACGAAATGTGACATCTGCAATTTGGCCTTTGGCCGCATTTGGCCAGCGTCGTGGATTACGGCCAATTCCTGTACTATCTGTTGGAACATAATATATAGGCTGATTATGATACAAAACCAAGTACCACCCAAGTGTATGCGACTGGAGTTCATTCATATCTATACTTAATATTATAAAGCTGAAGAGTTTGTTTGTTTGAACGCGCTAATCTCAGGAACTACTGGTCCGATTTGATTTTATATCGGTGGTAGATAGCCCATTTATCGAGGAAAGCTATAGGCTATACATCATCACGCTAAGACCAACAAGAGCGTAGCAACGCGGGTAAACCGCGTGGCACAGCTAGTACATAATATCGGAAATATACTCACTTCTAACAGTTCCTTAACACTTGGCCTCGGCACACCCAACCCCAGTATACCCTTAATCTTGCTCCCATTAAGGCACAATTGCTTATTTATACTATGTAGTGAAGATAATACTCACTTCTAACAGTTCCTTAACACTTGGCCTCGGCACATCCAGCCCCAGTATACCCTTAATCTTGCTCCCATCAAGGCACAACTGCTTATTCAGCAGTAACTCCGTGCTCGCGCTGGGCTCTAGGGGAGAATGTTCTAGATTGTATTTGCGGCAGATATCCGCCCACGCTGTGAGGTGTTTGTCGTTCGCTTCCTCTGCCACGGAGGCTATGTCGTTCTGGAAAAGAAAACGGTACGGGTAATTGATTTGAAGAATTTGTAGAGAAAATAGTTAAATAAGAGATAAAGATGATATTATGTCTTTCTTAAATACATTTTTTTTTTCAATATTCAAATTAAACTAGTAATTATTTAACACTTTAACTCTGTATTTAAAGCAACAGAAAAACAATTCTGTTAAAGTTCACTTCATAACAACGAAAACCTCACAAAAGCAATTGAAATTGGATTTTTTTTTATAACCTTCAATAAAAAAATGAATAAATCAAACTCACCTTAGCCAAAGTAGAAATAGCCGTGCCATAATAATCATGATTGATCTTGAATATCTCTGACACTAATTCGGCAAGGCTGCCCTGCGAGCTATTAGCTTCATCCACGATATTGTACACTTGACTTTGAGCTTCAGGCTTAGTGCCTAAGGTCCAAATTGCCTTGCACACGTCTGACACATGGACCGTATTCATCTTGAGGTCAGCAGTCCAGAGCAATTTCATTGTTTCACCAAGATGCTTGTAAATGCCTCCGTAGAGGAGGCGAGGAGCTAGAAATAATTTTAATATTAATAGCTAATTTGAACACTATATTATGACGGTACAACATTAACTTAACAATGTTTAGTTGGTAATTGTACATAAACAACTAAACGCACAGTTACACTTAATAAGTTTCCGAAGAAAAACTCTGCCATCGTATTAGGTAGAGTTTTTTAATTCGCGGTACAACTGACTCAAATAAGGTGTTGAATTGAAATAAGATGTGAAAGCTGCGCGTTGTATAAAACGTTTTATGGCAAAACGCTGCTTGGTCATTTTGCGATTTGTCAATCTTACGGCGATCGTGACCCTAGTTGTACATATATTATGACAATGGGGTACAATGCGATTTTGCATTTTAATTAGCAATTTTCGCGAAATTTGAATATGTATACTTCAATAAAAGTTAAATTGAATATTAAATATGTAAAATATTGCAATAAAAGCTAACCAAAAGTATCATAACTCACTCAAACTCCGTCTATCTCCCACACCATACACTATGGCTGGTCGTAATACTGTGTAGTTCAGTTCTGACTCCAAGTTCTTCAACTCTTTCTCAACTTTACTCTTCATCCTGCCTTCTACGGTCCAGGGCTCGATGGGACCATCTTCTTTGTGTGGCTGTAATATGGTATACATTTTATAAATTTTCTAGCTTTTCGTACTCTAAAACTTAACAAATTAAATACTAAACCTTCTTTGACGCACGCGCACGATTGGTGAATACAGAAACAGTAGTTTTTTAGTACGCCGTGATTTATAGTGAAAATTAAGATTTTTTGGAAAATTCTAGATATTTTGCATGTTTTCATTCATCATGTTTTCATTGCTAATCTATAGGAAAATGAAGCATACACAAAGAGTTCGAAAAAAAAAAATACAAAAAATGCTTAAGACTTGTCAATTAATCAGGACAATCTTCTATATGAAATTACGAACAAAATAATAAAAGCTCACCTTATCGCTGCTATACATCTGTCCACTAGATATCTCAACCAGTCTATTAACTTTGATCTTAGCGCACTCCTTCGCCACGTTGGTACTGAGGGTTAGTATCCCCTCCGAGTAGACCGCCTCCGTCTGCCCGACTCTGGTCTCCCCCGCGCAATTCACTACGAGATCCCAGGGGCCAGATGTCGGTTCTAATGCTGATGCGCATGATGCTGGAAGTATTCATGGATTATAGCAAGTAGCAACAAGAAGTAGTATAAAACCTGACCGCTTAATTACATAGCCTATGTCACTACCACAATTATATGATTACAACGACATCTCCTAAGTCTAAAGTAGGGCGTGTCAAAGAAATATATAAACATACACTCGAAAGATATAACTTATAACCCTCCTTCGCAAACAGGTCAAAAGAACAGAAAATAGAATAGAGACCAATTTATCTACGATTATTTATATGTGACTGATATATGGCTAATCTATATCGACGAAAAGAGATGTGAAAGAAGAACTCGGAAGAAAATAAAGAAAAACCTTGAGTCTTGTTTTGTTTGATCCAAACATATGATAAGTTTCTGATATTATGATTAGGAACAGCAGACTAATTTAGAGCTATTACCAATTTATTATACTCATTTCATAGAATGTCTGCGAATATTTGCATTTTATCGAGATAAAGGCTCCATGATATCATAATCAAATTAGCTGCGATCAATAGCCGATATAGATATCTTATCGTTTTAGTTTAATAATGAAAACATCTCGAATGTTTTCAATTTTTACCTGATTTTTATAGAATAGTATTTTTACCGATGAGAAAAATTTCAAGTATCGTTACCAGAAGTTTTAAATCTTTTAAGCTATTAAGAAAAGATAACTCAAACTCCAACATTCATTTATTCAATTAGACTTCTTCTAGAAACACTTTTAAATGGTCATAACATATTTTTAACATTTACCACCGATTCGGAAAGCAGTATCTATACAGAAGAACCGGCAAGAAACTCCATAGTTGCTCTTTTAAACTGATAAACTCTCGAAACTTCTAAGCCATATCATAGAATTATTTCGATGTTGTTCACATATATAAGTACATAGTACACTATTACTCGCAATCTAATCATAATAATTTATCAATCGCATGCATTCGTATTGTTAAAGGTTCTCACATCACAATTTTATTATATGCCACTGCGTCCAGCGCATTGTTCTGTTGACTGCATGTGAATACTAATACGATAAGCGCTAAATGCATTATTGTTAATTGTGATTTATTATTCAAACAGATAAATCAATACTTATAATACCTATTATAAAGCTGAAGAGTTTGTTTGTTTGAACGCGCTAATCTCAGGAACTACTGGTTCGATTGCAAAAATTATTTCGGTGTTAGATAGCCCATTCATCGAGGAAGGCTATAGGCTATATATCATCACGCTAAGGCCAACAGGAGCAGAGCCACGCGGAGCGCAGCTAGTAATTTATAAAATGTGTTCAAAGATATTATGACGAAAATGTCTTAGAACTGAAACTGACCATCTCAAGTCTCAACGGTTTAAAATAGAATGGTTTATTGGTTTAACAAGGTTATTCTATTACGTTGAAACATTAATATCGAATAATGTAGGTATAATTATTAACTGTTAAGAATGTATTACTTTAACTGTAACTACATTTGTTGCCTGAAATAAACAAATAAATAATATTCTGCACTAGACTAAAAATAATAGTAGGGGAGCCCAGGATGCTAAATGTGGATTTACTCGAGCGTCACGGGAACCTATTAGAATTGGTAGATTAGACCATAGCGAGAAAAAAAGGTCCTATAATGTTTTCACTTTTAGCGGTGGGGAAGGGTTTTTTGATTTTTTTTAATTTAAAAAAGAAAAAAATTGGCTTGGAAATACTCAAGCGCGTTAGATATTGATATTTTGCATGCTCCAGGACGTCACTGAAAAAAAGTATACGTTAATCTGACGATTTAAGTGGTAAAGGGTAAAAAATTAAAGTAATATTATTCGAGCGCGTCAGATTAATATATGGGGGGGTTAATTACAATATAAGAAGTCCCCATTTCGCTAATCTGACGATTCGAGCTCAACCTTAGGGAATTATGGATTATTCAAATTTTCCAGCGGGGCCCCTGAGCGCACCCACCAACCATAACTGCTCATATTGACTAGAGGTACTAATGAATAGCTAAGGTTCCGTCCCTTATAGTAATCTGACGCGCTCGAGTAAATCCCAAAATCCCCTCTTGGGCTCCCCTACTATAAAGATTCCTATTGATTATTGAATTACGTTGCTACTCTCTGAATGTTTTTTAGGTTTTTATTTTCTATTAAAGAGCATGACAATTTCATTTTATTCTCTGCTTCATTTAAGTATTATGCTCGTATTATAATTACCTACGTTTTTAGACTTTTTACCGTAAAAGGTAATTAGATAGTGTAAATAGAACGTACAACAATTATCTGTTTAAAATAGTCTACTGTATAGTGTATACGTCATTAAATACTTTCTCCTTCGTTAAAACGAAATGACTAGAATCACGGACATGTATCAAGATAGACTAAGCGAGTGTATGTACTTCCCGTGTCCAAACTATGTTATTGAAACTTACTTGACGCTGGCCTACACTCAGTCCGCGCTTGCAGTTCGCCAAGGAAAGACGTGAAGCTGAATAAAGTAAAATGCCGAATTGCGCCGTTATAAACTGTAGAAACTCCACAGCTGTGAGTGGCCGAGTTAGCAGAGATGTTTCCTTCCACCGGTAAGTAATTTTCTAATCAGAATATGCACTATTTATTTTAAAATCAAATAAAGAATATCTGTGGAAAACGATCGTGACAAACACGGATACCAAATCATACGAAATGATTCGGAATACATTGCGGCTTTTACTTGGCACGGTAAAGATCGCGTCGTATGATAACAAGCAATGAATAGCGTCTTCTCATTTTTCTGTCCAATTTTGTGGTTAGTGATGTTCATTTGATGCAACAGTTCTCGATTCTAATCGATTTTATAATCGAACAGAAAAATGATAATTTGTAGGAGCAATTTTTCAGAAAAAAAGGCATAGATTTTTTTTGTCATTTAATACGACTTGACCTAGAACTTTTAAGTATTTTAATACAAAGGTACTAAAAATAAATATTATGACATGGACGCCATTAGTTAAAGTGTCATCTTGGGAGTTTTTTAAAAAAACTCCTTATTGCTTAGACTATGTTTGTTTTTTCAGTTTTCCAAGTAACCCGAACATAAAAGGAAAATGGATCGATGCAACGGGACATAAAGATTGATTGATTGACAGTTTCATTACTTTCTTTCGATGGCCTCTCTAGTACGTAGTACATGGTAACTCAATGGGCATATGTAAGAAAAAGCTAAAACACATTAGTGTACTTGTTAGAATATTAAAAGGTTTATAACTTTATTTTATCATCCCTCTGTCTATGGTAATTATCATTTTTCTGTCTTGAATCGATTTAGTAATCGATTACGATTCATTTATTTGACTACCTCTTAGACATAGATCTAGTTTGATCTGATTTCTTTCGATTTACTTCGATGGGATAGGACGATACTAGAATCGCCGCGCGAGTGGCGGCCTAATCGATTTAGCGTAAAATGAAATTAACATCACTAAAAAGCGCTCGTGACGTCATAACGCGTCAAGGTCAGTATAAAAAATATGACACGCTTGGTTTTCATACAGATCGCGGTACTTGCGTTGTCTACTTAAATATACATGTCTGTGACTAGAATGCTCCGACATAATTATTTATCTTATCCGTGACGTCGCTTCAAAAACATGAGATTAAAAAGCAACGACTCTGAAATAGAGATAAGAGAATATTTCTTTTTACCAAAAATAATGCATTTTTTAGGTGTTTTGTTATTCCTATTAGTCTAATTATACATACCTAATAGAAAGTCGAATTAGCTAGATGAACGGTTTTTGTGTTTTTTGACCAAGTAATGATTTAATAAATTTATCTTGGCTTGTATTAGGATAATAATAATATGTATCTACTTATATTAGAATACCATGAATCATTATAATTATTTTGAAGGAATACTCTAAAATACGTACCTACAAGATAACGATCTAAGTACTATGTATTTAAAATTAGTTTATTATACCTACTATGTTGAATTTGATTAGTTTCGCTATGTTTAATTTGACGGGGTTTCGTTTGAGATATAAGCAAAATAACTACCTACGTAACTATTAACGTTGCTAATTAAAGTAACGTGTTCTTTTATTTGCATTCTGTTGATACGTAACTCTTAAAAATAAAATTGTGTCAGTTGTAAAAATAACAAGAGAGGCCTTGTTTTGTGGTCATAAAAAAATTGTGTAAATAACGTATAATTTTGGTTCATGAATCTGAATGGACATAACAAAGGCCTTTTATTTTGAGATTTCGAACAAAAATATTTTTAAAAGTTTACAAGAATAAAAAGGGTTTTCAGTAGGTATGAACTATTCTTGTGTATACTGGCGTCGAATTTACAGCATCCAGTGAGCACGAATGATATAACTTACAGTGCGACACAAAAGAGATGAAAATAAATGAGGGCGCCACCGTCGCTCATATAGCAACACTGATACTGCGACGCAAGCGATCTTGATACTATAGAATAAAAATCAAAAAATCTATATAATATAATCTAAAATAAATACCGCGATTTAAACCGTTATAATTGTTTCATTGTAGCAATAGTGTAATTTAAGACAAAAATACACCAGTATTTTAATTGACCTACCTAGGTCAAATTTTACTTAAATGTATTTGGAATTAGTTATTTTATAAAAATCGGTCAAGTGTTTAGACTGCAGAGGCGCACATAGAATCAAACATACAAACAAACAAGCATACATGCAGCTCAAACACATTACCCTCTTTCTGGGTCCGTCGGGTAGAAAAAAACAAGGCGATTTGAAAACCACATATTTTTATTTTTTTTGTAGATAAATTTTGTACATTAATATAATTCATCAAAATCTAAATATTCTACTCCTTCAAAGGACTGATCATCACTCTGTTTCGAAGTACTGGCAAGAGGGTACGGGGCATCTTCAGTATCTGTAAATATGATACAGTAAATATGATTTTTTTTCTTATGGTTTGATTGATTAATAGATAGATAGCTGTATGAAAACAGTTATCACTATACTATGTAGTAAAATCTAAACTAGGTACTTTATTTGAGGCTGGTTGGATTGGATATAACTTCTTGACTCAAATTGTGCTGGTCGCACTATAAAAACTAGTTTTTGTTTACATACAAATAACCTCAAATTAAATTGCGAAAACGTAATAATCGCCATACATACATACATTAAACACTCGTTACTAATGGAATATTCTATTTTACGTAGTACTGAGCAAAAATAAATGGAATCTCACCGGTATATTCTGCTGTACGTTTGTAAACGTTTTCCAAATCAGTCAATAAATTTCCAGCTTGAAATTCGGACAAACACCGAATAAAAACTTTATACACCACATCACGGACACCGCTACGTTTAACCTTTTTCATGATGTCTCCTTTTTTATTTAAATTTCTTGTTCTAAATAACAATTTTATCTCAATAATTCTCCACTTCACGAAAAAAACAACAAATTTTTATTCAACTTGACAGCTACATTGCCAATTCAGGGTTGCCAGGTAATGAAAAACGAATTAGTTCCAAAATAATTAATTTCATCTCTTTTATGTCGTACTATATTGTGTCTGTTAATAAATGAAGAATATATATACATATTATGTTAAGATTAATAACAATAAATTATTACAGGTAGGTATATGATTCATGTACATGCATAACATAATAATATCACAATCGCAATGAAAATTTACTACAGTTAGTTAAAAAATAATTAATTTCAAAAGACAATTCTTAAATTGTCTTTTGAAATTAATAATTTGAAACAATAAAAAAATCCAATACCTGTGTATTGGCTGCATACTATCAACATAGACAATCATGATTTAAATTATTAATAAGAAAATTATTTAAAAGCGACAAAAATACGTATAAAGGGTATGTGTAGGTATGTCGCAGGCAAATTGTATTATTTCGCCGTTTACAAACGCTCGGCATTTTGTAATACATATGTCGAGAATTCATAATCAGATTTTTTTTTATTTGGATGAGGGGGTAGGTTAGATTAGGTTCTTTGTATTTTTAAATACACATATATAAGGGCCCCGCGAAGCAGAGCACCGTTGGCTCGCGACCGTTTTTTTGTGGACGTTTTTAAAAAAGTCTGAGGATATGTGTTTGTAAAGTTATAGACGCCGATTGTTAATAAAGAAATTGTACAATCTGCCTGAGACATATATATTCAGTTATTTAAATAGTATTTCAAGTGTTAATTAATGATACACGTAAGGTTTCGTGAAAGGCAAGCTGTGCGTAATCGTATTACGCGAACATGTAACAGTGTTAGGGTTTCATTTATAGGGAGAAATAAAATTCAGCTGTATTAGAAATGTTCTAGTTTGGATAGGAACGAGGTTTATATTTGTTAAAGTGAAAACTTCTTTAGCGGCGTTGAGCACTTTTTCTGTAATGGGTATAAAATCTTAAACTCGCGTCAGGACTCAGGACACGTGACCTGATCGAAAAAGCGTAAGAAGGATACCATTCCAAAATAAAGACGTAAGACGGATACCATTCAAACATGCTCAACGTTAATAATCAAGTTTTCACTTCTGCCGGCACTCCCGGAGTGCCAAACGTCTTTTTTTATTGTACATTGTAGAAAACTTGACCATTATCTCGCCTGCTGTGAGCTAAGATAGAGCACGCATCCCTAGAAGGTACCTGTTCTGTCTGTTTCTGACAATTATAAGGAAGTTATTTATGTAAGAAAAAATCACTTTGAACGATCTTTTGATGATTGGTTTCATTGAATAGGCTATACTTATGTATGGTGGATACCATCCTAATTGTTCGAAGATTTGTAAATAAATAATAATTAATCATCTTTTCTAAAACATTGAAATAAATCGATTTGAATTTGCGCAAATATTGTATGTATTGAATTCTTCAGCTATCGTTTAATGCTAGTATCATTATAGGTTCAATGATTTCACATATTCCTTGCGGCTTGCTACCAAACGCACAAAATTGACTTCCAATAGAAGTAGGTATAGGAGTATCGATGAACTATTTTCTAGCCAAGGACAGCTAGAGCGTCGATCGTCTCTAATTCCCCTCCGCAGGCATTCTAAGTATTGATTTTTTAAATTTACACCCCTGTGTTTATGCACTATTTAGCGCGATTGTACTAGCTTGTGCCGGCGACTTTGCGTGAACCTCCCTAACCAATGTCCACATAAACTTTTCTCCACTTAAAGTTGGATTTTTAAAAATGCGACAAAACTGAATTCATACAACTTCATTGCAAACAAAAAGCTCACAACAATTTGTGGATGGAAGTTAAAAACAGGTGTGTCACATTTCTCTAAATTCCTTCTTACACCTGCGCTATTTACCTATAGTTCCATACCTAATATCAGGTTTCTAATCTCAGTACTTTGATTTATTAATCTGTATCAAATTACTTTTTTATTTATTGATTTTATAACGCAAGTATAAGAGCATAATGTTAAAGAAATCAACATTAATTATTTTATCATAATTCCTGACGCGTATATCTATGTCGCCGCCAAGTTGTTGAATCAGCCCATTCACAAATAGACTAGGTATACTGTATGTATAAAACGGAAACATTTAAATATTTTTTTAATGATTCACCATCGATATTTTAAAACGATACGGCAGTTCACATACACAATTGAAATAAATATTAAATTACATTAAAAAATATACACCAAAAGTATTTTTAGGAATTTTCGATTTGAAGAATGAAATAACAAATTTATTTATTTTTAATTTTTAGTTAGTTCAATTCCCAGTTGATGCAAGTTTTTTCGAAAATCTTTGAATTAATAGTCATAGTTCAATTTCTTTTTAAAAATAAAGGAATGTTTCCTTAAAGCAAAATTTGCTATCTCCACTATTACAAGTACCAGGGCCCGTCGAAAATTTCCACACTGTAAATACAGTGTGATATAATGTAGTCCGAAAATACGAAAAATTGCATAACAAACATGAGGGTGATTCGGATAGCCCTCTAGGTCCTCTACCTCCCAGCTTCCGTTCATCCCTACTTTTTGGGACACCCTGTATATAAAATTCTTGTGTCATAACTCATAACTTTAGTTACCATACTTCTCAGTCTGGACCGATTCTCGTAAAATTTTGTGTGCCTATTGGCTAGATCTCAGAAAGAACCAACATCTATTTTTTATACCCCTAACTGATAAGAGTTTGACAGAACAATGTCTGCCGGGACGGCTAATCTATACTCATATTATAAAGCTGAAAAGTTTGTTTGTTTGAACACGATAATCTCGGGAACTACTGATCCGATTAGAAAAATTATTTCGGTTTTAGATAGTCCATTTATCGAAGAAGGCTATAGGCTATATAAAATCGTGGCGCAAAGCTAGTTATCTATATTATTATGCAACCAAACATCCCACCATAGTTCAACTTAGTATGGAAGTGACTCATCAAGTGATAACTTATCATTGAATGTTAGTGACATGTATTTATAAGGATATTAATATTGTGCATGTTCGTTCTTTCAAATCGTTTATTTTCCTGTATTGTTATTTTATAGCTTATATAATAAAGATTGTGCTTGGTTATGCACAAACTACCAAGACTACTACTATTTTGAAGAACCATAATATGTTTTTACCTTCTTTTTTTGTATAATATAATAATACTAGCTGTCCCGGTAGAGATTCTGCCTTTCTCTTATCATTAACAGGTTTGAAAAAAAAAATGTTTGATTCTCAGACCTATCTGATATATACACACAAAATTTATGAGCCGGTCAAGCCTTTGGATCTTTTTTTTAACTTCAAATATTGCGACACAAGATATTTATATATTTTAGATACTTAAAGTTAATCTTTATATTTATCTTGGTCATGGCATCTGATTGATTAGCTGAATCTAGTGTTTGTGAGTAATGTTAGGATATAAATTTAAGAAAAAAAATTTAATTCTTATTCTTAATCTCCTTGTTGAAGAAGTTACACTGAAATCATAGTTATCTTTACTAAGATCATTATATACTATTGTTTATATGTACCTAATGCTACTATTATTTTTTATGTTTAAAATTAAAAATGTATTTTATTCAAATATTTAAATAACTACTTATCTGAATCTTATTGGAAAAAGTAATTGTGCTCTCTTTTTAGAAAGTATAAAAAAAGAGCCGATAAAATAAACAAATATTTTACTTACTTGGATTTATTAAATTTGCGCTCTTATATTCCACTCGAGGGTCTTCAAACGACTTCGTATGAGCGGGATTCAGAAACGCGAGCTGCGGCGGAGTCTTATCAACCACACGGAGCGCGCTCACCAAGTCGTTACTTATCAAGTAGTGCACCAGGTTCCGACCGATGAAGCCGCACCCTGAACCAAAACGCAACTTAGCAAAAAACACTTTCAAGTTAGGTCACCCGATGACTAACACTAGGGACCGTTACTATATTTAAAAAATTTAACATTCTCGAAGCACACACTTTAACCACATGATACGTAGCTCTCTTAATGGCAATTTCTATGGAAATCTATATTAATTACCTCCTAAAACCACAACTCGCAGTTTTAAATTATCGCCGGCGGAATCGGACATTTCTCCAGCGGTTTCACAAAAGTGAATGACAATTGACAATCAAGTGACAGCTCAAGTAATTGACACACTTGACAGATGTTTTTTTAACGTTTACAACGATACGAATATCACTGGCTACGTAGATTTTTGCCAGTAGCATTTTGTATCTGTGTTTTATACTTGTTTAACTTTTAACACTAAGATTTTGCATAGCTTCTATCGCGGGCCTTGAGCGCGGCGACCAAATGTAAAAATTCTGTAACGAAAAACCTAACATATCTCACTCCAACCGGCACAGCGATGCGATGCTATGCAATAGCTTTACCCCGGCAGTCCTCGAATGCTACACTTATTTTTTGTATGTAATTATGGAATGGTATTGCAATAATAAAACACCGGGGGTTAACTTTATTGTATATAAGATTTCCTATACGTTATAAATTTTCATACAGCAACGTAGATAGATAGGTATTTAATTTTTACAAACGTATACAGCTGTACTTTTTCCGGTGTCGGAAAGGCATGGTCTCGCGTAATATACAGGGTGTAATCGTTAAGTGTGCACAGGCGATTATTCCGTAACTATTACAGATATCAAAAAACTTTAAACTGATATCAAAAGTAACTTTAAAAAAAAGTAACCATAATAAATTGTTATTTTAAAAAATTTATTATGGCCATTTTCAGTTTAAAGTTTTTTGATATCTGCAATATATCGGAATAAACGCATATGCACACTTAACGATTACCTACAGCCTGTATAGGAAGTATTAACTATTAGGAATCAAGGGCTTGTTAAATAAAATATTTCAGTATATTTTTGGGAATAGGGATTTAAATAAGGAATAAAATGTGTTTATGAAGCTTTTTAATTTTTAATTCAGACTTTAAGAGAAATTAGTCTTAAAATTATATTATGCTATCTTATGATTACTTAACTTAAATATCACAATTCTTGTTAAGAGAACAACATTAAAATGTTTTATATTATCAAAGCTTCGTGTCCAATTTGCGAGGACGGTCTGAAGGTAGAAATAGCGACACCACCAAACCAGCTGAAATATAATTGATAAGAATTAATATATTGTACACAAGACTGCTTTTACTCCAAACAATTTAGCATGGTTATCAAAAAGGAAAGTGTATTTTTATAGGTACTGAATAATATTTACAAAGTTTTGTAATTCGTTAGAATGCGCTAAGAAGAAACGACCCAACCGATTTATATAAAAAAATCATTATTTGTTGCAAGCCAGTTTTTTTAATATTATATAAACAGAATGTGAATAATGAGCGTCATATTTTGTATAGGTACTGAAATATACTGACCGGTTGGAACCTGTCTTCCAACTTCCAAGTCAGAGGTCATGGGTTCGAACCCCACCCAGGGCAAATATCTGTGTGATGAACATACGTGTTTGCTCTGTGTCTGGGTGTTAATTATCTATAAAACTATTTATTTAAAATTATAATGTATGTTTATTAGCCATCTGGTTTCTATAACACAAGCGAAAGCTTATTATGGGATCAGATCCTGTCCTGAAATATTTATTTATTTATTTATACTTACATAAAACAAGTGCGATATAACCCGCAATCATTGGCACACAATGATCGGTCAGGAGTGTGGCTATTATTTGCACACTGAAGAAACCAAAACCGCGCGCAACTACTACCGATAAGCAAGTAGCCATTCCTCTGTAAAAAAGTTAATTTAGAAAAAATAAAAAAAAAATCCATAGACTAACGAAACATATTTTTTTTTTAATTTTCAAGTCTTCAAGACTTGAAAATTATATATATTTTTTATATTTAATACAATATCATAATTTTGTTAAATATAACAAAAATATATAATTAAAGAGTATTTTACCTCAGATGAGTAGGATTTACTTCCACCAAATACGTATTTACGTTTCCCAAAATGAGTGCTACATAGAGAAATAGGAAAAACAGTGATATGTTCATAATAGGTTGCTTCACGAAAAGAAGTAGTATTCCAGCGACTATTGAAACGGCGAAGACTATAATGGTTAATGTTTTCTTGCCAATAGCACCGACACAGAACGTTAGGAGTACGTTAAGGGAGCCAGAGATTCCAGAATATAACATTACTGCGTAGAATGTCATTAGCTGTATTGTGTTGTTGCAGTTTGTTTTCTGTGGAGGAAGATTTATTTTAATGGCGGAAAATTAAAAGAAAAAATAAATTAATGTTTCATATTATGTTTCTAGCTGCTACAGGCTATTATCGGCTGATTAACCTATTTGGTTAACACAATTGTTTTTATTATTTAATTGTTAATTACTTTGCAGGTATGTATAATAAGAAAGTAATTAGAAATAATAAATAATTGTAATCGTACATTGGCTGATGTTGCAGTACTGGCTACTTCACAGAAGGTTTTATTAGCGTTGTTTTTTCCGTTGAAAAAAGCATTCGTCATCGTCGGTATCCACATTGTGTAGCCTGTAGCTCTGGAAAGGCATATCAACTATAGTTACGATGGTTACAGATTTGACTATTGATGTACGAAAAAAAACTAAGCTAACACTGAACAACGCTCAAAAATTGTCCAAATCTAAACTCTGCCTACGCGTGTTTTATTGAGCAGAGTTTTTTAATGAGCAATACAATCCATCTTGAAAATTACCAGTACGACGAAATAAAAAGTTAATTTAACTGTATATTCTGATCTCTTACTGGTTGTAAAGATGAAAACTGGTAAAAAGCATCTTCCCCATTTTCACTTACTGTTACGACACCAAGTTTTTCAGTGTTATTCTTCAAATTTTATGTGTTATAGATTGTTTATGAGAATATAATTGATTAATGAATTGGTACATTATGTGCAGAATTCTATTAATATCACAGAGTACTTACGTCATATAAGCGCAAAGGATAATATAGTATAACATAAGTGAATTTTTCAGAAGTGGAGGTTTGAACAGTGGAACTGTTTGATTCCAAATCTTTTCTACTAGAGACGAACCTACTTCCGGTGTTATATCTTCTTCTAGATATACTGAGGAGATCTAAAAATATAAAGGCTTCTTTGAATATAAAATATATAACTTCAAAAGTTGGAAGACGAAAAATTAATAAGACGATCTTAATTGAAGATTTAGAAATACCATTTAATATGAGAAAAAAAGACGTGTCGCACTCGGGGACTGCCGCGGTAAAGCTATTGCATGCTATGCCGTCAAGCCACACCTCCGTGCCCGTCGGAGTGGGGAGCGTGAGGTGTTTTCGTTACGGAATTTCTGGATTCGGTCCCCGCGCTCAAGGCCCGCGATAGAAGCTATGCAATAGCTTAAAAATATTTGACTAGCTACATACTAGATATCTATTGATGAATGTTTTGAACTCGTATCTTTTAAAAGAGAGACCCAAACTGAGATAAGTCCTATGAAATATATGTATAATGGCTATAGGTACTTACTGAAAACTCCTCCCAATTTGGTCCCTTGTTCCATCGATACATTGACTTTAAGACTTCAATGGCCTTCTTCTCTTCTCCATTACTGAGCAAGAATTTCGGACTCTCGTGTAAAAATAGAATTCCTAATGTACCGATAATTCCAGGTACTGTTATTAATTGGAGAATAAGTCGCCAAGGTCGATAATGTACGTTTGTGAATGGCAAATAAATGTCGAATGAAAATTGAAATACTCCTAGTGCAATCACTGTAAAAAACATATTATATGTACTTGATTAATCTTAGGATAATATTTTTAATAACTCAGACAGGAAAATCTATTATGTCGTGGACCGATCGGGCCGTTCGGGGCTCAATGGGTTAAAACACCCTTTTTCTTTAAAACAGAGAAATATCAAAGGTTAAGGATTAATACGAGACGTAATTAGTTTGTTTATGCAATTAATCCGTACTAATATGTATTATAAATGCGAAAGTAACTCTGTCTGTCTGTCTGTTACTCAATCACGCCTAAACTACTACTGAACCAATTTGCATGAAATTTGGTATGGAGATATTTTGGTACCCGAGAAAGGACATAGGCTACCTTTTATTGCGAAATATGTACCACGGGCGAAGCCGGGGCGGACCTCTAGTATTATATAAGTTAGAGTATGTAGTTGTAAAATTGGTAATTTCGTACCACTTAAAACTGCCTGAACATACATAGTAGCGCTGGCCATAAGGAACATAAACTTATTTCGGAGTCTGGGCGGAACGCTTTCACCCAGTAGTACAAAAGCGGCTGCATTTGCTGATGATGAACTGCAATAATTGTAGAAGAGAATATAAGTTCCATAATAAAGAAATTTATTTAGGAAATAAAAAAAGACAGCAGGTAAGGTGAAATGATATCAGATATCATTAAAAAAAACCTGAAGATATATAGGATAAATAAAAAAGGAGCTAACTATTATAGAAATGAATAGTAGAGCTGAATATAAAATAACCGAATGCCTGGAAGAAATCGCTATTTAGCGATAAGGCCGCCGTTTGTTACAATGTATCCTAGATTAAGTCTCAATTTGTAATTTTTAAGAGCAATAAAGTAATAAATAAATAAATAAATAAACATTTAACTGTTAGACTTTAGTTGCATGCAAAATGAAACTAATTTTTTCGTCAGTGGAAACAATGTAAAAGAATAACCGGAAATATTTAATTGTAATATGTATTCTATTGTAAAATCGAACCAACTTACAATGCAGCAGATAAGAACTTTAAAGTCGCTAAAGACGCATAGGTAGGAGCGATCCCGGATGCCAAACTTAGTGCTAGACCAATCGGCATGGCGATAAGCAACGTGGTCCTACGCCCTAGAGTGTCAGCACACAGGCCCCACGCGTAGGAAGAAATCATTACACCTGAAAATTATGAAATAAATATGATGTAAGAATACAAATTTTATACGAGGTTTGACCGACATTGCTCCGATCCTAGTGGTTCTAAGTGTGATGATATACAGGATCACACTTAGGACCACTAGGATAGGCTAGGTAGCCTTCCTTGATAAATGGACTGTCTATCAAATCGGACCCGTTTCCTCAGTTCAGCGCGATCAAGCAAACAAGCAAAATTTTCAGCTTTATTATATTAGTAATAGCTATGGTAATAGATAATAGATTTGAGCGACGTGAATCTTGTACGCGTCTGTTCGGTTGCAAAGTTAAAAAAAAAATAACCTATATTATGAGATTTATGGGTATCATTGGATATTAGCATTCTTTCATTTTTGTTGATTCTATGTGTCGATTCTATATGCTGGTTGCAATGATAATATATACCTACCCACTTTAGAATTTATTTTCTACTAGGGGTCCGCCCCGGCTTCGCCGGTGGTACATATTTTGCAATAAAAGGTAGCATATGGCCTTTCTCGGGTATCAAAATATCTCCATACCAAATTACATGCAAATTGGTTCAGTAGTTTAGGCGTGATTGAGTAACAGACAGACAGACAGAGTTACTTTCGCATTTATAGGTATGGATACAGGAAGAAGAAATAGCATATAGTTAGGACCTTCTGATAAGAAATTTGTCACGTGCGTTGAGTCAATAATTCATGACAAGTCTGACGATTTTTTGTATGCTAGAATATATTTCCTTTTTAATTACTCACAACGCGTGTTATAAAAATAATTCAAAGACTAGGTACTTATTTGCATTTTCGTTGGTAGATACCTGTTAAAATAATTAAAAAGTCTAAATTAAAACAAAGACAGGCAAGTGTGAAGGTACGGTAATCAATTACTGAAAATTTAAATATCACTCATTCACTTGTTTTACGGTACCTATTCATTTTATGAGTTAAATTTATCCTACAATAAACGATAAACAATAATCTGTCTCTACGTCTGGATGTTTTGAATGATTGTGATGGAATTAAAAATTATAATTCTTTTATTTAAATATTATTAGAGTTTTAATAGCTATGCGAAAGGAACTCAATCATGCCAGAACGTGTATCATAATAACACATTTACACATAAGCTCTATATTTCTCTCTTACACTAGGTTTTACATAGTAGGTAATATATTACAGTAGCACCTCGTTAAGTCGAACCTCGATAAGTCGAAAACCTCCAAATCTCGAAAAAATGTCTTGTTCCCTTCCCTTCAAACCCGAAAACCTCTATTACTTGAAATTTTGTCCCTCTGTTAGTCGAAATAATCACCGAGTCCCTCCAAGCCATTTTAGTACATATTTTCACTCTATAACTCGAAAAATCAAATTTGACCTCTGTATCTCGAACATAGCAACGTTTTATTTTACAACCAGTACACTATTGTTTCTTAGAAAACATTTTAGGAGTGTATGATGATTAATTTATGACTCACGAAACACGTGTTTGCGTTAAGTATCTGATGACGAAATTATCGATTCAGTAGCTCAGAAAACCGATACTAATGATTAAGATGACATAGAAGACGTGAATAGTACATGCGCTCCATGGGTTTCCATCAAAGAGGCAAGAACCGTATTGAATACCTTACGAAATTTTATAGAGCAAACCAGTATCTTTGAAAAATAAGAATTTTCTGCTCTTTATAGATTATAAAATGCTAGAGAACAACCAAATTATCTAAAGCAAAAAAAATACTGACTATTTTAATGCCATATTTTTTATTTTAAAATGATTTGAAATAATATTGATATAAATAAAAACATGTTTGTGACCTCTGCAAGTTGAATTTTAATTTATTTTACCTCTGTAACTCAAAATTGATAAGAATAAACCTCAAACTCTTTATGTCGAATCAAAATCCGCCTAAGTCGAAATCCTCCATAAGTTGAAAACTCTATAACTCGAATTTTTTGGCGTCTCCCTTGATATTCGACTTATAGAGGTGCTACTGTATATCTGTGGTTTGACTATTTAGATTTTAGACAATGGATTGGATTTATACAAGCGTAACCTTGCTACCTATAATGCCTTATCAATGAAGTTTTTTCGACAACCGACATTATTTTAATTGTACAGTGTACACGTTAATTAATTTTCTAATCGATTCCGGTAAAAAACCGTGATTAATTTATGTCTACACTTCACAATGTTTACAGAGAAACGCATTCTTATAAGTTCAATTATTTACTTGTTAGAAAAAAAAATACATTTAAGTAGATACCTACATAACTATTTATAAATGGTTTTCCATTTATTCCTAAACGATGCTCAATTATAGTTTGGGGTCACGCACACCCTTCCATTGAGGTTAGTTTTTTATTTTTATTTATTATATAGAGTATCAACGCCCAAAAAAATATTTTCGCAATGTTAAAGATTTGAAAATAAATCCGTAAAACATCCCGCAATTTATCTCAATGTTAATTTAATTTTAACAATCGAGTAGTCATTATTTTAACGTGAAAATAGCTACAAACACACCTATAGGTACCTACGCACTAATTAAAAAATTATTATGGGGTAGTACACACATCTTACCGATCAAAGGCATAGCAGAAAGCAATCCTTGCTGGGATGTAGAGAGTCCCATGTCGCAAGCCACGTTGGGAAGAATGATGGAAAATCCAAATATGTCCACATACATTGCCAATATTTGTAAACAGCAAGTTATTAAGAGGCAAATGTTATATTTTCCGAACCCTGAAAAAGAAATATTATTATTTATTTTATTTATTCTTCACTGTATAGGAAATACTAGATTAAGACGACACAAAATAAAAGATACAATCGGCATACAGTGGGCGGCCTTATGGCTATAAGCCATTTCTTCCAGGCAACCGTCGGGTAGAGGATAAAAATATAATAACTTCGGTAGTGTGAGCCAATAATTAACATGAGTTATAAATATTATGTTGATGAAAATTATTTAAATTGGCATAACTACAGTTAACCAAGCTAGACCAATTATTATGAATTTAGTTAGGTATAGTTAAATTTGAAAGACATTATTTTTATGTTATGCATTTTACGAAAATATTAAACGTGACAGTGAGATTGGATGTAGGTATGTTTGTAACTCTTTCATACGAAAACCACTTAACGAACAATGATGGTACCTACTTATGTAGCTTTTCCATACATTAGCTAATAGCTATCCATCAACACATTCCTAAGTTCAAACTTTCGGTGCTTATAATTGATATTTAAACAATCTTATATATAAAAATGAATCGCAAAATGTGTTGGTAAGCGCATAACTCGAGAACGGCTGAACCGATTTCGATAATTCTTTTTTTATTATATTCCTTGAAGTACGAGGATGGTTCTGGAGGATGGTTCATGTAGAGAAAACGTAAACATGTACCACGGGCGAAGCCGGGGCGGACCGCTAGTAATATTATATAATCTAATCTCTACGATTTAATTATAATATGATAATTATTTTTACTAAAATTACGGGTAAATTAATGTCTTACCTGTTTTATCCAGGGCTAGTTCAAAGTCGACTTTTTCACTATTTTTGAACATACTTATCTACACTTGATATCAACCGTACGTATCGTCAATAAATGGAGTGAATACGATACAAAATAATATATAAATACTTATTGTCTTTTAACAAATGTAAGCGAATAATACGTCGCTACTAACATAGAATAATTAGCGTGTGATAATTTATAGCTATTACTATCTTAATATATATATAAATCTCGTGTCACAATGTTTGTCCTCAATGGACTCCTAAACCACTTAACCGATTATAATAAAATTCACACACCATGTGCAGTTCGATCCAACTTGAGAGATAGGATAGTTTAAACATGTAGGTACCACGGGCGAAGCCGGGGCGGACCACTAGTACAGGGTGTCCAGCAGCAGATTTCAATGTTTGAACGCTTCTAGTTTTAAAACGCGACGTGCGAGGGGGACGCGGGGGGTGTCATTCTGCGCGTGAGTTCTGCGGATTTTTTAGTCGCCATGGAGCAGTGGAGCGGAGAGCATCGCGGTTATGCTATTGAGGCATACTTTTCGGGTGATTTCGCTGGCGAAAACACGCCGTCGGTTTAATAACCATTATCAAATTCATCGTTTAAGAGATGGACCTTCGATAAATTTGATACAGCCGTGGCTAGCAAGGTTTAGGGCTACAGGTTCAGTCATTAATAACCCTAGGTCGGGACCAGCACCATCAGTATCCACGATAGAAAACATTAAACTTGTTATGAATTCTGTAATTGAAAATCCTCGTTTATCACTTCGCACACGTTCGTCGATATTGGGAATTCCTAAATCGTTTTTCAGGTCATTATGTGAAAAAAGGTTAAGCTCCATCCATACTAAATTCAGATTATTCAAGATTTGCTACGGCTCATACTGCTAATGTGTCAATGAATTCAGTGCGGCAGTTATTTCCTGAAAAACACATATCCCGAAACGGCACCATCCCGTGGCCACCCAGGTCACCAGACCTAAGTCCATGTGACTTTTTCTTGTAGGGCTATCTAAAAACTGTGGTTTACCAATCAAATCCAACAACCATAAGACAACTGAAGGAAAATATCCGGGCTGAAATAAACAGAATTCCCGTTTCACTTTGCAAACAAGTTTTTCTCAACATGCGGAATAGATTGAGGAGTGTGTGAGAGTAGAAGGGCGGCATTTGGAAAATGTAATTTTCAGGAGATAAAATCCGCACTCATCTTCTTTTGACTTTAATAAAAATATTTTGTTTAGAAATAATACTTCTTTTTTTACAAGCCCTCAAACATTGAAATCTGCCACTGGACACCCTGTACTATTATATACTAGTACTATTAATACTTACTAGAATGATACCTTTTAGTACAAGATCCCAGGGCCGCCAGATGTCATCTATTTTCTGACGGATGAAATGTGGACGCAGGACGATTGGGTAGTGTTGGTATGTGCTACCATCTTAGATCATATAGTAATGATCTAGGGCTGCCATCGACGCCTAACTACCCGCTAGCTTGGTCAATGGGCCAATTTCCAGATATCAGGTGTTAGGTTCATAAAAATAGTACTAAACTACTTCACGTTTTTTCTCAAGGCTGATTTTCACATATGTTTTGGAATATACAGTTAAAAATAAGGTGTCAGTACTTCTAGACTCTTCCTGTGGGCCATTTTTTAATAGACGCCTTAAAGCTCTCGAAAATAATAAAAAAGTCATCGCCATATGTGAAATTCCATCAACATGAGTCCCCGTAAAAGATAATTAATCACATTATTACTTATATTATTCTTTTTTAATCCATCAGTCCTCGGAATCACAGACACAATAGAAAATCTATTGTGTCGCGCCCCGATCGGGGCTTACGGTGGTCAATGGGTTAATAAATATGATAGTAGCGCATAAAAATACTACCTAAATCCTAATCTTCTACATTTCATCCGTCAGAAAATAGATGAGGTCTGGCGGCTCTGTAATCTTACTCTTTATAAACTTCATATGCGTAGCGGCTTTCGCGCTTGGCTGAAAACAGTATGAAAATTAGTATTTGTGATCATTAAAAATAAAAGAAACAGCCATGAAAATATAATTATTTATTTCATAATCAACTCACAATATGAATGTAAAATAATAATTTATGAATTGAGTATAAAGCATTAGCAACAATAATACTATAGTAGTGAAATTAAGCATTTAATGCTAAAAAACTAACTACAAAAAATATGCAAAATATATTTAGCATGTCTCTTGGACTTGACACTGAAATAACAAGTAGGGATAAAAAAATCCTCCCAAAAACATTTTTGGTAAAATACCTAACTAATACATGGAAAAATATATTGCTACGCATATCATTTCATATGATACATTTTCGATTTATTTTAAGGCAATAATTTTGCGATCTAAGAATAGGGTCGATTCAGCGCCATGTTGTGACGTCATAGGAGTTAATTCAAAAGAATTTTTTAAAGGAGTTAATTCAAAAGAAATTTGAAGTCACACAAAATAAAATAAACCGTATATTTAAATGCAAAACGATTTTGAAGTAAATATATTTTTTAAGTTAGTTACTAACTGTGTCGCATTATACAAAATTTAATGCATACTTGAATATTTGAAAATCCACATTATTTGGCAGTTAACGATTTTATAGCAATTCTTTGGGCTGATTTTTTTATCCTTGGTTAAACCTTATTCATCGAAAAACGTAATAAACTACCATTTAAAAAAATATATTATATATAACAGTATGCAGGTGACATTTTAAAATGTTCGTGTAATACTTTATTGGACGGATAAATTTTAACCAACGATTGAAAAATCGGCCCTAAAAAGGGAATCTTATTCATAAGGTAATCATATTATTTATGAGGTACTATTATCACTACAGTTGTACACAGGAACATTATTGAAAATAAAACTATAAAATCACATAACAGTAACAGCATAATAACAGAGAAAACGATAGGTATATGTAAATGCAGGTTTTTAGAACATTTGGTCTTACAACAAAACAATTTAAACACAGTTTAACTTTAAACCAGGGATCTGTCACTTTAATAATTGTCTATGTGAAATAAAACAAAACCAGATTAAAGAAAACTCGCGGTTAAAGATAAATCCTGTCTAAAGTTTTTTGTGGTAAGACAGATTTAATCTAATGTCTCTAAACATTTATGATCTGTACAATGATAAGTAGGTGATCGTGAGGTAGATACGCTTATAGAAACAATATAGTATATTTCATTCATAATTGTCCAGTTACGTTCATATGCATTCACTATACTTATTAATAGTGTAAAAAGTCACTTCCCGCTGTCTGTCTGTCTACGTCCATGCTTAGACCTTTAAAATTACGCAATGGATTTTGATGTTCTTTTTAAATAGGTAGGTTTTGGTTCAAGACAAAAAGTTGAAACGAGAGAGATTTTCTGATTTTGAACTTAATTTTTTGAACTTGATCATATTATGGTGTGATCATTGGAAGTATAATATATTTTAATATATATAGGAAGTATAATTTATATATAACGTTTATCATAGATCTACATATATTTGTATAATAGTAGATATGTATATAACAGTATGAATTTTTTATTAAGTACTTATTTATACTAGTATACAAAAAACAGCAGTATAAGAAAAAACAGTAATATATTATATAACACTATATAAAAGGCGGCCTTATTGCTAAAAAGCAATCGTTTCCAGCCAACTTAGTTGGCAAGGATATATTTATATGTTTGTGATGGCACAAAACTTATAACTATACATGTATACATCCATACTAATATTATAAATGCGAAAGTAACTCTGTCTGTCTGTCTGTTACTCAATCACGCCTTAACTACTGAACCGATTTGCATGAAATTTGGTATAGAGATATTTTGATACCCGAGAAAGGACATAGGATAGGTTTTATCCCGGAAATCCCACGGGAACGGGATTTCTTTGAAAACGCGGGCGTAGCCGCGGGCGGAAAGCTAGTGACAAATAAAATTTCCTACACACTAAATATAAGTACATATAAAAATAATAATACAAAGACCCATATTTTAGAGTAAGTATGTATGTATATAAAAAAATACATATTTTTCTTTGATATCCTTTTTTCCGTTTACAACGGAACCTGACATTAAAAATTAAGAATTTTTAATTAATTAAATTAATTTTTAATTCTTATAACATATTACCTGAAAGCGTAAGTACCAATTCCGTAAGTAAAAAAATTATATAACAAATACAAAAATCCACATTTTCATGTTACATCACTATATTGTTTCGATATTTACAATAATATTATGTATACATATATATTTATGTACGTCAATAAATATTAATTAGACATTATATTAATAATATAATACATAAATATATATATAATACATAAAGGCAATATTGATTGTATGTTTGTCTTCATTGACGTTATGTAACATATTGTAAACTTCAATGAGAAAAAAAATATGTGCGTGTACTAGTGTACACACGTAAGAAGTGAATCTTCTTTATGACCTTATTTTTCAAAAAATAATTTACTATATGCAACTTTACAGAAATACGTCAATCACGCGTGGGATCGAATAGGGATAAGAAAAAGATGGCGCGTAACGGAAAAATGTCACGCGTAACGAAAAAATGTTACACAAAATTTTTTTCCAACCCCGATAAAGAAGTTTCACTTCAAATATAGAATTACATTCTTTTTTTATATTTAATCTTAAAGTTACTGGCCGTAAAAAAATAATTATCAACATTACCTGCGAGTAAAGTAAATCAAGTTACAATTTTTTGTAGATATAAAAATACATAGTTTCATACAGGTGTAATCAATATAATCCTACATAAGTAGTTTAACAGTCATAGTATTAAAAAGGGAATTTTTAAGTGTTTACGTTAAAACGGAATACCCGTAGAATAATCACTTTATATATAAGCTTATAATGATTCATATAAATATAAATATAAAAAATTATACATATAAAAATATATGGTATAAAATTGTTCATCGGAAAACCGGTAAATACATATAAATATCAAGAAAAAGACAGAAGTTTTCATGTCCCATATCCTTCCTACTAATATTATAAATGCGATTTTGTGAGGATGTATTTTACTCTTTCACGCAAAACACAAGAAGAAGTTTCATATATTATTTTTCTTTGTCCACCGATGTTGTTGATCTTAGATCTTTTCTATTTTCTTTTCATCTGGCGGCAGGAAGAAGGCGGTAAGTAAGCCCACTGAAACAAAGAAAATAAGTAAAGAAAATCTATATATATATGTAAAACTCAAAGGTGACTGATATAGTGATCTATCAACGCACAGCCCAAACCACTGGACGTATCGGGCTGAAATTTGGCATGCAGGTAGATGTTAGGACGTAGGCATCCGCTAAGAAAGGATTTCCCGAAATTCTAGCGGGAACGGGGAAAAACGGGGATGCACGTACAAAGTCGTGGGCGGAAGCTAGTCTAATATAAGTTGAAATTATCGCGTTTGTTACTAAACAACTACTTAATGAAATTTTCTTTGCATATCAAATCCGTATCGGTCCACATCTGTATTTCATATGCTCAAATGACAAGAGTTAAATATATCCATTTTATGCAGAGGGATTTCCGTGTGACGACATTATTACAAAACTTTTGAATATAAACCCTCGAAGCTTTTGTGAATTAAATGTTCACCGATTTAGTTTTTAAAAACATGTTCATAAGAAAGGAACCACAACATTTTTGACAGCATAAAAGACAAGACAATATTGATTATTTTTAAATATTTTAGATAAAAGAACTTACAGAAACCGAGCACAATATAGCTGGATATCATGGGAAAGCAGTGGTCGGCCATGTTCATAGCGATCACTTGCACACTGATGAAGCCGAACCCGCGCGCTACCACCACGGAGAGACATGTTGCCATTCCTCTGTAAAAATTATAATTATAGTCGAGCCAATTTAATAGGCAACATTTGACGTCTATCAATTTTATCTTCATAGGGTGGTAACTTGCTTAAAAACATCGATTAAAGTGAATTAATCGATATAACGGACTTGAAACATTTGTCAATCGAACTTGAAACACATATCAATAATTTATGATGATT
This sequence comes from Colias eurytheme, assembly GCF_061535395.1. Taxonomy (NCBI): domain Eukaryota; kingdom Metazoa; phylum Arthropoda; class Insecta; order Lepidoptera; family Pieridae; genus Colias; species Colias eurytheme. The sequence goes on from NC_142984.1 coordinate 1,468,177, forward strand.
TTTATTCACAAGTAATCAATGCATTCGATTCTAGATGTCAGATTTCGATTTTTAGAGTAACGTCTCTGGTATTTAAAAAGAAAAAAGTTTATTGACACAAAATTGTAGCAACGGTCAGTTCTTTAAATCAGAAATTGTTTATTATGTTTAGAATGGTTTATCAGTTAAATCAAATCCTAAAATTACTTGCATCGGTCATTATTATTATAAATATGTAATCGTAATTAAAAAAAGTTTAGCAAATGTGCAGTTCTAACAAAACGAAATATCATGTTATTCTATGTCGTCGTTACCAGGTTACGTTGTTGAATTTTGTTGAACTGTCAAATGTTGCCTATTAAAATGGCTCTACTATAATAACGATTTATATGAAAATGCCTTTTTGACGTGACAACGTCTTATAATTCGATAGTGCCGGCTGCACGCACGAAAAAACATGACTCATGCGGCGTTACCTCGCTCTGAGGCGTTCCATGTAAGGCTTGAAGTGCAAGCGAGAGCGCGGAACGAGCGACAAAGAAGCACAATCCGACGTTGTCACGTTCAACTATCGCCAGTAAACCGACTTTACAGACAAACAATTTTTTAGTAAAATTGGACAATCCTCACAAACATTTCACACATCTATACTTAATATTATAAAGCTGAAGAGTTTGTTTGTTTGAACGCGCTAATCTCAGGAACTATTGGTCCGATTTGAAAAATTCTTTCGGTGTTAGATAGCACATTCGAGGAAGGCTATAGGCAAAATTTACGTACGACTAGACTCAATCACCTAAAAAAAATGTCGTAAAAATTTTCAATCGCTTATTTCTTGAAATTAACACCTTATTCCGAGGATGTTAAGTTCAAAGTCTATTGTGTAGATCGTTAGAAAACTTATCTCGTCCAACTTCTTAACACATCCATTTAAATTATTTAAATTACATGACAATGTATCGTTAAATAAGAACCTTCCCTTAATAAATAAATCACAACAACCTATTTCGTTGTAAAACTGAATATGGTAAGTATATAGGTTAAAAAAAAATCCCCTGAAATAATTTATTGGTTTTATTTCTGACGTAGAGTCTTTTAACTTATTACATATTTATATTTATGAGTCTTTTGTATATTATTATATTATTTTTAGCTATTTATTTTGCAACAAAACTTCATTTTTATTACAACGAGATTAACGTTTGTATGTTAAATTGGTGTTAATTTTAAGAATATAATGTATACTAATGCAGTTTTTACGTGAAAGAGTTATAACCATCCATCATTACAAACTTGCACATCTTAATCTAATATATTCTAATATTCTAATATGATGTATGGATGTATGGATGTTTGTTACTCTTTCACGTAAAAACTACTGAACCGATTACGATGAAATTTAGCACACATATAGAGGGTAACTTGGATTAACATATAGGATAGGTTTTATCCCGGAAATCCCACGGGAACGGGAACTATGCGGGTTTTTCTTTGAAAACGCGGGCGAAGCCGCGGGCGGAAATCTAGTTTATTAATATTTATGAAAATAATGTCTTCCAGTATATTTACCTTAAATAAGTCGGATTCAATTCCACCAAGTACGTATTGATGTTTCCCAAAATCAAGGCCACATATGGAAAGAAGAAGAACAATATAATGCTGACCATTGGAACCCTCACGAATAACAAAAACAATCCACTCGCTAGCGTTATAATAATAATTAATAGTGTGGTCTTTTTCTTTCCCAAGGGCTTCACTATGAACGTGAGAATCAAGTTGAGTAGACCGCAAAGACCGGAGTAGACCATAACCGCGTATAGGGCTTTGGGTTTTACGACTTCGTTGCAATCTATGCTCGCTGCTAGTGTCTGAAAAGGAAGGGCTTTTTATTTAAGACGTTTTTGTGATGCAAATTAAAGAAAATTTTCATTTGCGTCTCTAGGTACATAAGAAAACCCTGAAAAATTCACCTAATTTTATTTATATATAAAAAAAGAACGTGTGTGCCAAGCACACGTGTCAGAAGTGAAACTTCTTTGGCAAGATTAAAAAAATACCAAAATCATCGCCTTACTCCATGACGTGACGGTATTGCCATGACGGGACCTTGAAATTTTACTCTCAACGCGCCTAAAGAAGTTTCACTTCAAAAATCAATATAAATGATATTTACAGCATTTTTATACGCGGTTTTACTTGCAGCAGCACTTGCGACTTCGCAAAACGTCAGCCCGGTGACATTATTCTCTCCGTTGAAATATGCGTTGGTTATTGTTGGCACCCACATTGTGAAACCTGTGGAACTGATGAGCAAATTGTGAGTGGGTTTACTTGATGATAGATGGAAGATTAAATTTTAAATATACTACTGTACTACTACTACTTTGATGCATTTAATTTTCATAAATGCTTTCGTTCGGAATTTCCATTCATTTTGCACCGAATCTACATTAAACTCAAAACTCAATCTCAAACATTTATTTCTTCAATTATACTTCTTCTAGAGGCACTTTTGAAACGTCATTAGGTACATATGTATTTTAACATTGAAGTAAAAAACCTCTACTCACAACCGTCTCTTAAAATGTTATCAAAATTTATTTAAATTAACACCTTATTTCGAGGCAGTAAGGTTCAAAGTCTATTTTATTTTTTTATTGGAAAACTCTGCCTATAGCCACGTAGGCAGAGTTTTGTTTAGGTCAATTATTAGAGTGTGATTGTGAGTCTCTTATTGCAAGTCAATGCACACCTATCATCTATTTTTAATCCATACTAATATTATAAATGCGAAAGTAACTCTGTCTGTCTGTCTGTTACTCAATCACGCCTAAACTACTGAACCAATTTTCATGAAATTTGGTATGGAGATATTTTGATACCAGAGAAAGGATATATATAGGCTATAAAAAAATTGCATCAAAATCCGTTGCGTTTTAAAGATTTAAGCATACAAAGGGACATAGGGAAATAGGGACAGAGAAAGCGACTTTGTTCTATACTATGTAGTGATGATAGTGATAGTCAAGACTAGCGTTCCTATGAGTTTTATATAAGAGCAGATAGGCTAAATTTATGAAAAAAGAAATCATGCCACAGACATGCTGTTTGATTCTATTATAATAAAACTAATAACGTCAACCGTTCAAGCAAACATCCTTACCAAAAATCCACGCGAACGAAGTCGCGGTTACCAGCTAGTTAGAAATGAAAATAGAAAAATTACTAATTCATAAATGTTATGGATTCGACATATTGGGCAAAATTCCCTAAAAGATAATAACTTACACTTAACGAAATCTACATAATATTATGTTATATATAATATAAAATATTTTAAATGGACGAAATAAAGCATCCCTAAATTTTAATGGCTTTTTATAAATAGTATATTTATACTTACCATAGTTTCAGTTATAGACCGACTGCCTCTTTGGTACAGTGGTTGACGAGTGAGCGTAGCACCGAGGGGTCCTGGGTTCGATTCCCGGTAGAGACGAAGAAAAAAAAATATCTCAGTCTGGTAGGACACAGAAGGCTGATCACCTACTTGTCTCTGTAGAAAATCGATTAGTGAAACAGCTGTATAATGCATCTGCCCCTTACCCCACTTGGGGACACGGGACATTTTCAGTTATTATACATGAATCAGCCAATTTTCCGTAATATATAAGTGAAAAAACAAAAACTCACGTCATATACGAGCACAATAAGATGAAATAGAGCTTCAATGAATTCTTCAATAGTGGTGGTTTGAAAAGTGGAGCCGTTTGGTCCCAAACCTTTTGTATTGGCGACTGTTTCACTTCTGTCTTCATTTCTGACGCTTCTAAGAACACGGAAGATACCTGAAATTAAAAAATTTTCATGATAATTATTAAATGTAATTACAAATGTAATTGTGTACTAGTAAAAAATGTGTGCGTGTACTAGTGTACACACGTAAGAAGTGAAACTTCTTTATGACCTTATTATTCAAAAAATAATTTACTAAATGCAACTTTACAGAAATACGTCGAATCAAGTGTGGTAGGGATAAGAAAAAGATGGCGCGTAACGGAAAAATTTCACGCGTAACGAAAAAATTTTTTACCAACCCCGAAAATGAAGTTTCACTTAAAAAAAATCGTTTATTTGCAATTAAACATGGTATATTAGTACATATTATAGTATGTTTTACCGTCATTTATCAGCATGAAAATTTATATGTCACTTCTTGTCTACAGGAATATGTGCTACATTTTTTCTCTACCTGTTGTTATATATTAGAAATGAAATAACTCACCGGATAAGAATCATCATCCTTCCCTGTATTGCACACATAGATCCTCTTCAAGGCTTTCATCGCTTGCTCCTCATGACCTTTACTGAGGAGGAATTTGGGGCTTTCCTCCAGGAAATATAATCCCAAAGCTACCAGGAGACCAGGAATACTGAGGGTCTGGAGCAGTAGCCTCCAGGGACGGTAGACCAGGCTCAACCAGGCCACTTCGATGTGAAATGTGAATTGTAAGACGATGAGCGCTGGAACTGTTAAGTAAGATGGTTATAATCTTAATATATATATAAATCTCGTGTCACAATGTTTGTCCTCAATGGACTCCTAAACCACTTAACCGATTATAATTAAATTCGTACTAGACGCTAACACAGCCGTAATAAAGTTTAATATCGCGTGCGCTATTTGATCGCGTTCGAGCTCGAAAGTCTCAATTCTTATTTCGTTTATAACTACAGTAATAATTGATCTAGAGAACAAAATATCTTGGGATTCGATAGTAAACTCTATTTTCTTACTGTTAACATTTATTTATTTTAGACATAAAGTCCAAGTAAATCTTAAAATAAATGTAATAATCGAATTTATTAATTGTATTTATAAGATTACATTAATAGTAAAGTTTGATTATTAAAATGTAATACTAGTTTATTTTATTAGATAAAGTACTTACTGCAAATAGCCAATTGTCCAATCATAGTAGCGCTTGCCATTAGGAACATAAATTGACTCCTATGATGGGCCGGTACACTCTCTCCTAGTAAAACAAAACCCGCTGCATTTGCTGACGATAAGCTGAAATATTACGATAAGCTGAATTAATTTATTAATAAGTCGGGTTTTCCTTCCTGACACTATAACTCCGGAACGCACGAACAAATTTCCACAGTTTTGCATTCGTTGGAAAGGTCTCGGGCTCCGCGACGTTTATAGCAAAGAAAAGCTGTCTCTGGTGGCGAAACGGAGTTCACCCGGTTTGCTAGTTATGAATAAATATTAAATACTATTTTGTTGGGACTTCGCATTTTACTGTAATAAGGTTCATTTTGTTGTTTTAAAAATAGATTACTATTTTTGTTTTTTGATTATGAACTGTGTTACATATTAATTATTTGCACACCCAGAAAGTGGGTAGAATGTATTAGCGCGTTAACATTGTAATAACACCTTTTTTGTAACTACATTCTTGTAAATAAATGAAATTTGAATTTGAATTTGAATTTGTATTAACTATTAAGTATATAGAAAAAGCAAATAGTAACTTTAACTTTAATAGTAAAACTTGGAGGATCAATTAACTAAAATTCTAATTGATTGAATAACTAATTTAAAAACACTAGACTAAGATATAATACTTACAAGCAAGCTGAGAAAAACTTGAGTACACACAGAGTGACAAAATTTGGTGCTATACTTGTGAAGAAACTAAAGCATGACCCTATAGGCATTGCAATAAGGAGCGTTTTTCTACGACCCAGGGTATCAGCGCTCAATCCCCAAGCATATGAAGAAAACATTATACCTGAAAATTAATAAAAAATAGAGTTTATTTTTATAAACTCTTCCTTGCAACTTCCTTATTATATATTTATATTTTTTGACGTGACAACGTCTTATAATTCGATAGAGCCGGCTGCACGCACAATAAAACATGACTCATGCGGCGTTACCTCGCTCTGAGGCGTTCCATGTAAAGCTTGAAGTGCAAGCGAGAGCGCGGAACGAGCGACAAAGAAGCACAATCGGACGTTGTCACGTTCAACTATCGTCAGTAAAACGACTTTACAGACAACCTTTTTTTTATATATTCTATGTAGCAAAAAAATTTCGCTTGCGCGATTCTGAGCGAGTAGTTGCTGTTTTCCCACCCTTTTCCCTATCACGCAAAATAGGCGCCATTTGCCTCTGCCCATATTATTATTAAGAGCTAGCGCGCACAAGCAACTTTATCTCCGCAACTATTTTGTCTCTCCCATCAAGTATGGGGAGTTGCGTCGCTACGTGCGCGCACTTTCATACTAGCCCATAGGTGGGAGAGACAAAATAGTTGCGGAGACAAATTTGCTCGTGTGCACTAGCTCTAAGGAAACAAATTTGAATTTACCTATAAGTGGTATAGCAGATAGCAGTCCTTGCTGTGTGTTGGTCAAAGCAAAGTCGCAGGCGACACTTGGCAGCAGGACGGAGAAGCCGAAAATGTCCATATACATTGTCAAAATTAACAGGCAACATATTATCAGCATACAATAATTGTATTTGCCGAAACCTGGAAATATAAAACATAGTAAATGTTAAGATAACAACTATTGGGTTGATATGTTAATAATAATTTTTCTTATGTTTAAAAAAAGTGAAGTCCCATGTCCCCTAGTGCCTAGTGGGGTAAGGACATATACATTATATACATATTATGTTTCACTGATGGATTTTCTTTAGGGAAAGAAGTTGATCAACCTTCTGTGTCCTGCTAGACCGAGATATTTTTTTTCTACATCTCCACCGGGAATCGAACCCAGGACCCCTCGGTTCTATGCTCACACATTTTCATTAAATATGAGGTTGTGTTTATAGTGGTTGTGTTACAAAATAACTGTAAACAAAGCATATGAATATGATAACAGATAATATTTAATTAGGATTTTTAGATAATAGATAATATTTTAGCCAATGTTTACAGACTTTGTACTATGCAAAAAGTGCAAATCAGTAGAGGAAAAAAGTGAAAATAAATATAACTGAAGTTTATAGAATTATGAAATAAACATATTGTGTTTTTTTTATAAGTTATGAGAAAATATGACAATACTTATCATATTTCATATGAAAAGGTATGGCAATTTTTCTGTGCAACTAGTAGGAAATTAAATTAACACTTTGGTATTCATTACCAAGAGTTGTTTCTTTGATAGAGTAGAAGAACAATACCCATAAAAAACAATAGACACATTGTGTGCTTATTTGATTTTAAATTTCAAATAGAAAATTATTAGTTATAGATGGTTATAGTAAAAGAGAAATAACATAAATGTTTATTTCATAATTAATATTTGGTTAATTTGTTAAATAAAATAACTTACTGATGAAAAGAAATGTATAGAGTAAATAGAGCTTCGAAATTGTTTAAATCTTAAGATAGATCAAGTAAAATAACCATGACCTATCTTAACCATTATTAAATTGGATAGGTACGATTATTTAATATATCAAACAAACTATGATTGAAGCGTATTTACCAGAAGGAAGAACTAAATATTACTTATTATGTATGATGTAATACAACTATCGCAAAATTGTTCCGTTTTTTTTGAATATGTTAATGAAGTATGAAGGTTATCTGCGTGTTTACAGTTCAAACCATTTAAAATACGACTTATATAAAATAATAAACCATTTATTTAAATATATTTACCGCTCGTCTCCAGCGCGTCGTCAAAATGATGTTTCTCTTTTATATTTCCACTCATGTTATCGTGTTTCAGTTTATATTAGTATCAATGACTCTGTAATTAATATTGCCTCAAATAAACGATACGAATGAAGGCGCTCGATTCAGTCGAGTCTTTAAATAGTTACTGATCATTTATTTGATACGCAGAACTGTGTACTATTGAAGTCTGTCTTTATTGGAGTCAAGGAGGTAAAGTTTTATCCGTTCCTCGTGCTGAAAATGGAGATTCAGATTCAGATTTCTGGAAAAGAATAACAACACATTATAAAACTTAGCAATTATTGTAAGAGAACGTTTTATTGATATTTTTATTAAACTAATATTTCTCTGAAAAACTTATGAACAATTTATATAACGTACCTGTTTACTTCATTCAGGAAATTCTCGAAAATCTCAAAACCAAAATACGAGCTTTTCTATTTTCATTTTCAATGTCACTTGTTATCTGTGTGGTTATCTGTCAATGAGCTTCCGGGTTCTCGGTGTTGCTATATCTGGAATTTGGGAGATTCTGGTAAACACTTGGTAAACATTAATCTTTAATATTTGAAATTTTCTTTAGAAATATTTGAATAGATTTGGAAAAAAGTCAGTATAAAAATTACTTCCGTGAAAATTCAAGTTACCCATAATCTGTGCCCATAATATTATGTCACCGTAAAAAATTTAAACACATTATAATTCCGCGAGATAGATCCATCGAAAAATTGAGATCCGACGTGTAGCTGCATTATTTTTTTTTATTTCAAGAATATTTTAACCTATCGATGTTATGCAATAAGTCGTTAATAATTTTAGAAATAGCGATTTTATTTAGTCATAGGATGGCCCAGGATGGCCATGGGTAAGGGTATTTTGTTGGCTTCATAGTTCATTTTAAAACTGAACAGAAATGAGATCGCGGCTCGCGCATTGGTTTATAAAAAGAGTGTAGATGTTTTTTATCATTTCTTTATTTACTTACTAGCTTTCCGCCCGCGGCTTCGCCCGCGTTTTCAAAGAAAAACCTGTTCCCCTAGGATTTCCGGGATAAAACCTATCGTATGTCCTTTCTCGGGTATCAAAATATCTCTACACCAATTTTCATGCAAATTGGTTCTGTAGTTAAGGCGTGATTGAGTAACAGACAGACAGACAGAGTTACTTTCGCGTATTTTATAATATTATTATTTTGTTGTAGATATGTATCGCATCGAATAATTTTAACTATTTCCTGCAACTTTTTATTTTGTATCTAACTACTTAATTCTTAATTTTTAGTGTAATAATTCATCCATTTAGAGTCTAAATTTTAGACCGTAATCCTTCAACATTCTCTTTCGTTATTTCGACATCTTAAATTACACATAAAGTCTCTAATAATAGTATCTACATAATATTATGATTATAAATAAAAAATGTAATACGTAGGTTCACTAAAACATCCTACCTACATTTTTAGATCTTACATTATGGCTAAGGAGATACATATTAGGAATCAATGATAGAATAAATCCTCTTATTTAAATAATTATTATTGTAATCTTCGAAAATTGTGATTCTTCCTTAATATGTAATTATCTTCAATTGTAATTTTATCTCTCATCAAAGCCTAGAGGCTCAGGCAGGATTCTCTTTCCTATCACAACCTTATTTTCCACTAGCTTCCGCCCGCGACTCCGTCCGCGCGGATGTCGGTCTTCGCGTGGATGAATTTATTTCTACATTTTGAGTAACTCTGACAATGACATCTTATATCTATTGGACCCTTATATTAATTATTATTAAGTACTGTATATATTTTACTCACATATTTGGGTTTGTTATCGATCCAGTAACACCCCATGCTATTTATTTTTTCAATATTTTCAATGTACAGAATTGACCCTTCTACAGATTTATTATATGTATAGATCCGCAGTAAAATTTTAGTCCTATGGAACTTAAAAGACCAGAAATATACTTCCTGCACTAATGCTAAGTATTTGTGGAACGTTATTAATCAGCGAGATAACGCGGTATGCACGTTATCATTCGATAAGGTTTGATTTAATTCTTCACTTAGTTTTATGATTAAAGCTCCGGTTAAGTCTGTTAGGATCAAAAATTACAGGCAATTTGGCTTATTAGAGACATCAAGCTCAAGAAGAAAAAATCTATCTTAATATTTGTTATGATCCTTTTCATAATCCTTATTATGATCCTATAAGTATATAATTATTATATTATGTACATTCTCAAAATTTCTATATCTTCTCCATTTCTATCACCTATGTCTGAAAATATGCCATAAAATCCAATATTAGTACTTTCTCCGTATTCCGACCTACCGCAAGGTATAAGGAATTACATCCAATCTATTGTTCCTGAAAATATTAAAGTGAAACTTTTATTACATCGTCTCAAACTTTTTGGTCTGTGTAGCGCATGTCGCGTGTATCGCGGCTGCCGAGTAGCTACCTACTCGGCAGCCGACCGACACGCTACATGCGCTACACAAAGCAGTGTTCGGAACCGTTCGAACAGTTTCACTTTTACCGTGGTTTCATAAAACCACACAACATTTTTTTTTGGTGCATTTTATGCACCAAAAAAAAATGTTGTGTGGTTTGCTTAATTCCTTCCAATATATTATATTCCATTTAAGCAATGCACGGTTACTGCCACAGTTAAAATAATAGTAGTACGAGATATCGATGATACTTGTATAAGCTTAATTCACCCTGTTGAAAACGTAACTACTGTTGAAAACTAGATTAGGCTGGGACTTCAATGTTCTTCTAAATATTATTGGTCTTATTAAAAAAACAATTTAAACACAGTCTAACTTTAAACCAGGGATGTCACTTTAATAGTTGTCTATGTTAAATACGACAAAACCAGATTAAAGAGAGCCCGTGTGTAAAGTTAAAGTTTTTTGTAGTAAGACAGTATCAGTCCAACTAACATGTCTTGAAAATTGATACTATGATTCTATTTTTTCTTCGCTGAAAATCTTCATCCAATTTCTGTTGATGCCGTTATGGTACTTTATAGTTAGAGGCTAGAGCGTAAAAAGTAAAAACTGTTGGTCTCTTCTCTCTTGGAAGAAGTAAAGCAGGTTTACTATATTTTTTCATGTAAAAAATATAAGTTGAATCAATGCGATTCAATTTATATTTTTTTTCGACACTTCCAATTTCGACAAAAACGTTCTTGGCCCAATCTCGTCTCCCTATTTTAGGCTGAGTTGATGTATCCTATCCCAATCTCGAAGAACTCTCATGTCTTTGTTTGTGAAAATAAACTTAATTTTTATTTTCTATAGTAAGTAATGATGTATGTATAATAAAATGTTTAATTCAATCATTCAAAAATATTTAGAGCCTTATATCTATTAAAATAATTAAAAATAAATACTATCATTATTATGTACTTAGAATATATAATAAAATACTTAATTGTGAATTTTTATATGCTATGAAAAAAAAGAAGACAAAACTTAAATAATTTTCATCTTACATGTGATATAAAGTTGATTGTTTATTGTTCTTGACGAAATTGTTTAAAATTAATTAGTTTTCATACAAAATTGTTGGCATCATTATAAACAATTTTCACTGTGATCACTTTTCAGGAGTTCACTTCACTGCCGCGTTTATTGTTATTTCACAGGTGAAATATAACAGGACTGTCAAATAAAAGTGTATAATCTATAGCACTTACGCTATGCACCACAGCTCACAACGACATGTGGCCGAATCCCTGCTTTTATATTATCAAGTAAACAATTCTCCTTTGGTGGGGAGAGTCAATATACCGCCTGCTATGTTCAAACCAAATAACGATATTTAATGCTTAACAAAATAGGAATAATAATAATTCGTTCGCAGAAGACATAACCTTGGACGTTATGAAACACGTTTTATCAACGCTATATAAGTATACATCAAGAATAATCTATCACTGGTGGTTTCGTTTAAATCAAATAGATATAATGATAATATTATATTGACAAAATAAATAACCCTGAATGCCATAATTTTATCAGCGAGCTATAAGTATAAATCTGCTTCCTGGTCATGGCGCTTATGAAACTTTCAAGTGACTCTAGCCAAGTCTCTACCAAAGTTACGTTGCCTCGTTTTCTGCGCCTACCTTTCTTTGGTTTTATACATTCATGTAATTGAGATCTTCACATTCAATACCTCCTTTAAAAGCTTGAAAATCTTCAAAAATTATACAATATTAATTATTTGGAAATAGTAGCCCAAAACTGCAACTTACGACTCTATATAGAAATAACTTTGTTTACCAAATTTCTCTGAAACTATGCATTCAATTTACTCTTCGTTCATTCAACCTCTTATTATTATGTACTACTCTGTCTGTGAATCAAACCTTTATAATACCGCTTTTTACTGTCCGGCCGTTATTCAACTTTGAAAAGTTTTACCCGAAAATATCAGAAATGCTTTGCTCTTCTATTGAAAAATTTCTTAGAAGATTGTTACTTATCATCTTTGCAGTAAGTGCAAAGATTATTTTTGTTTAATCGAAAGCAAAGAAGTAATGTAAAAGCTCTTTTATATGTAATTTTCAGTTTTAATCATATTATTAAGATTCTCCATGCGAAGACTTGACTTCGGATCACTGTGGCCAGAAAGTAGTTTTTGAATGGGATTGCATACCTACATTTAAAAGGATTAATGTTAGGCCTATAACTAAAAAAGGCATTAATAAATTTAGGAATAATATTAATAAAAACCTGCCCGTACTAAATGATCAATCCTATCCTAATAGTCCTTGTGAAATGTTTAAAAATCTTTTTAATTTAGTACATAAAGAATTTGAAAAAATATTTAAAGTTAAATCTTTAAATATTACCAAGGATTTACCATTTAGTAAATGGGCGACAGCTAGTATACATAGGTGCAGGAACATTCTTTATGAATTATATGGTATGAAGCAATATAATAAAGACCCATCTTTTCTTAGTTATGTTAGAAATTACTCAAAAATTTTTAAAAAAGTTTGTTTCACTGCAAAGCGTTTGTATATCAAAGAAAAAATACGCGACTCTGATAATAAAGTTAAAACAGTTTGGTCAATTATTAATGGTGAAATGGGTAAAAGCAAATCAAGTAATACCATAAAACTTGTAAATAATGACAGGGTTATTGACAAAAGTGCTGATGTTGCGCTTGCTTTTGAAGAATTCTTCAGTAGTGTCCCTGCTACTATTACTAATAGTTTAAATTCGTCTTCAGCACTTGCAGAGACCTTTTTGAGGGACCATGTTGCGGAGTGCAGTACATTATTTGAATTACGACACGTAACTGCTAATGATATTGTTACTGCCTTTAAGACGCTTAATCTTAAAAATACTTGTGATCTTTGGGGAATGTCCGTAAATTTAGTTAATAATATAATAGAAAATATTGCGAAAAATTTAGCTTCCATATTTAATAAGTGTTGTGACTATGGTACATTTCCTAATTTACTAAAGCTTAGTAAAGTTATACCTTTATTTAAGAAGGGCGATCAAGAAGACTGTAACAATTATAGACCTATCTCTATTTTACCAACATTAAGTAAGGTATTCGAGAAGTTAATATTAAACCAATTGAGTAGTCATTTTGCAAATAATAATTTACTGCACACCAAACAGTTTGGTTTCACAAAGGGGCGCTCAACCACAGATGCTGGAGTTGCACTTCTAACACATATATATAAGGCATGGGAAAACTCAAAAAATGCTCTAGGGATATTTTGTGACCTCTCCAAGGCATTTGACTGCGTTGAACATTGTACTTTGTTACGTAAACTTAATCACTATGGAATTAAAGGAAAAGCCCAGAACCTCATAGCGTCATACCTGCATGATAGGATACAGACTGTAGTTGTTAATGGAGAACGTTCTAGCGGTGCGTCAATTAACATTGGTGTTCCACAGGGGTCAATTTTAGGTCCCTTCTTGTTCTTGGTATATATCAATGATCTTCCCTATTATTTGCAGGATAGGTGTGAAATAGTTCTGTTTGCAGATGATACCTCATTAATTTTTAATGTGGATAGGCATGACCCAAATGTTGACGAAGTGAACAGTGCTCTTTTACACATATCTGAATGGTTTACTGCCAATAATTTATTATTAAATGCCAAAAAAACCACTTGTGTTGAATTTTTACTTCCTAATGTAAAAAAGTTGAACAGAGATATTACCTTGAACGGGGAGGTATTGCATCCTACTGAGTCTACTGTATTTCTAGGGTTAACATTGGACGAGAAACTACAGTGGGGAGCCCATGTCAACACCGCTGCAGGTAAGCTCAGTTCTGCTGCATATGCAGTCCGAAAAATAAGGCATCTCACCGATGAAGATACGGCCAGATTGGTTTATTTCAGCTACTTTCATAGCATTATGTCCTATGGAATTCTACTGTGGGGCAGGGCTGCAGATATAGAAACTATATTTATCTTACAGAAAAGAGCCATTCGCTCTATATATAATTTACGTGCTCGGGACTCACTAAGAGATCATTTTAAGAATACTGGTATCCTTACTGTACCATCACAGTATATATTTAATAATATTTTGCATGTACACAAAAGCTCTGACTTACACACAAGAGTAGGAGATAGACACGATTATGGCACAAGGAACAAGAATAGAATTGAAATGCCATTTTTCCGATTAGCTAAAGTTAAAAATTCATTTATGGGTCAAGGTATACGCTTATACAATAGAATTCCTCATAATATTAAAGAGTTTAGTAGTACTAAATTTAAAACTTACATAAAAAATGTACTAGTTCAGAGAGCGTACTACAGTATTCAGGAATATATGGACGATAAAGACCCATGGAGGGTTGTCGCGTAAAAACCACAGGACAGTTCTTTGGCATATTATGTAGTTAGGTAGATATAAGTTACATATTATGTAAATTTATTGACATTATTTAAAAGAGCAACTATGGAGTTTCTTGCCGATTCTTCTCCATAGATACTGCTTTCCGAATCGGTGGTAAATGTTAAAATACTATGTAATGACGATTCGAAAGTGCTACTAAATAGTAGTCTAATTGAATAAATGAATGTTTGAGTTTGAGTTTGAGTTTGAAGCTAAAAGTAACCTAGAAATTCAGACATGTTTCTAGTTACAGTCGTTCTTCAATAATTTTTAATGATGTAAATAAACTGACCTTATAAATAGGCAAGATTAAAATAAGTAGAACAATATTCTTTATTAATATCGAATGTGTTCAATTGCATCTCAGTTATTTCAGTAACTGAACTCCGCAAGCGTGAACTCAATCAATCCAATGATAGGTATGTGACATGTGAGCTTTATTTGAGACTTGTTTGAGACGCTGCAGCTGTTTTGCAATACATATCTACACTAATATTATAAAGCTGAAGAAGTTGTTTGTTTGAACGCGCTAATCTCTGGAAATCCTGGTCCGATTTGAAAATATATGTCAGTGAGTCGGTGTTAGATATCCCATTTATCGAGGAAGGCTATATATAATAGGTTATAATATTATAATATCATCATCACGCTAGACAAACAGCAGCGGAGCAATGCGGGTAAAACCGCGGGGCACAGCTATATTTTAATCACATAGTATAACAAAATCGCTTTTCGCTGTCTGTACATAACTAATTTTTCTTATTAAATACAGAACGATTTGTTTTCACTGTTATTTTTATTTATTTAAATAAAATATTCCAAATAACTCTACTACTATAACTCACTAAAATGTGATGAAGTGAAATTTTTCGTGAGTTTACATTTTCGAAGTAAACCGTTCGAGATAAATAAAATTAATGTGCTACGAAATTGTATAAAAAGGCCTACGAAAAGTTAGCAATATTTCGTAGTAATGTCTACGAGGTGGGCAAAATTCTGTTCGGACTTTCTTTTTAATTTTTATACTCATCTCATTAGCGAAGCGTTGAGGTTGTGTTCTGTTTTTGACGTGACAACGTCTTATAATTCGATATAGCCGGCTGCACGCAAGAAAAAACATGACTCATGCGGCGTTACCTCGCTCTGAGGCGTTCCTGAAGTGCAAGCGAGAGCGCGGAAAGAGCGACAAAGAAGCACAATCGGACGTTGTCACGTTCAACTATCGTCAGTAAACCGACTTTACAGAGAACCAATTTTTTTTTTCGAAAAATAGCAGTTTAAAAGCTATTAAAAGCTGTGAGAACTTGTGGCAATTTATAATAGATTGTTTGATTGATGTTCCTTAAAATATATATTTACTATTTAGATTAGATAAACATACATCTGTTTCAACAAACATTCTTACCTAATAATAATTGAAGTTGTTTGTTAAAAAAGATAAGATTCGTATAATGGTCGATATCTATATCATTCACGTATTACTTTAATCTATATAACCCATTTATCTTTGAATAATTACTTTAAATATATTATTTTACTAGCTTCCGCCCGCGACTCCGACCGCGCGGAAAAATTAAGAAAAAATAAGATTTATTTTTATTCTACGTATTTTTCCGGAATAAAAAGTATCCTATTTTATGCCCAGGATAATAAGGTATAATTGTACCAAGTTTCATCGAAATCAAACCGTTAGTTTTCACGTGATGCCTTCACATACAGACAGACAGACAGACAGACAAAAATTTTTTTAATCACATATTTGGGTTTGGTATCGATCCAGTAACACCCCCTGCTATTTATTTTTTCAATATTTTCAATGTTCTACAGATTTATTATATGTATAGATTTGCAATGATATTTTCTTTTGATTAGTAGATGATATTATTATGCTTAAGTAGATAAGTATGTATTAGTTACTTTTGATATTTAATATTCTTAGATTAGAATTGTTCCGTTTCCTATTCCATTAAAAATACTTTACTAAAAAAATCCAAAGCAACGGTTGTCTAGAATTCCCCTAAGCTAGCCCCATAGCCCATAGCCCATAGCCCATAGCCCCTATAACTAGCTATCCCAATTCCCATATCGCATATATTTATACATTTATAAGCTTAACCAAAATTAAATCCAGCTAAATCTTAATCTAATATATCTAATATATTATATATTATAAAGGCGAAAGTTTGTAAGGATGTATGGATGTATGGATGTTTGTGACTCTTTCACGTAAAAACTACAATGAAATTTAGCACACATATAGAGGGTAACTTGGATTAACACATAGGATAGGTTTTATCCCGGAAATCCCACGGGCCCGTTCCCGTGGGATTTCCGGGATAAAACCTATGCGGGTTTTCCTTTGAAAACGCGGGCGAAGCCGCGGGCGGAAATCTAGTATTCATATAATGTTAGGTATAATATGTAGGTAATTATTGTAGAACTAAACATTTGACCCACATTCTGCCTTTAAGTAATTGACTTCTGTCCCAACGTTCTATTCGAATATACATACATTTAATCAACGACGACATAAAATGAGCCTTCATTTGTATTTAAATATCTATGTTAAACAATTGTTACACAGTTTAAAGAATTTACATTTATTTACTCAGTCATACATTATTTTCATTATGATATAATTAAGTATATTTGTATGTTATTTAAATAATTGGATGATAACTTTAAAAAACATAGAGATACAATGTAGAGATCCCTGTTTTATACAACAAAACATACATGAGAGAGCAATTTTATGAATAAAATGTGTTTCAATTAGCTGAAACACATACCGTATCAATTTGTGTTGTGCTATCAATAAATTGAATTATTTTTTTGTATTTTCAAACAGAAAATCGTTTAAATAAATAAAACAGTTCTATATAATATTAATTAGCATATAGTTTGTTGAAAATTGAAGAAAATAATATAAGAAAAAAATACGCCTATACAGTTTTCCCAACTTTCCTCTTTACTGTGACTCCGCCTTGAAAACGTGAAAGCCCCGCCTTTCGAAAGAGGAAAAGGACAGAGGGTTAAGCTATTCCATTCGTCCTCAAAGGGACAAAGTCTACAACCGCTTCAGGTTTATGTTATCCTGGTAAAATCTACGAAAATGGCGGATCCGTTGCTGGAAATGTTTTGCCAGGGGCAGAGATTTTCATGCGTGCTACGAAACTTGTAATTATGAATTTAATTTATTATTTTCTTATTAAATTATATATTTTTTAATTCATCAGTAAACGTTTTTTTTATATTTCTTGTTTTAATTATTAGAGACAATTAGAAAATTCCACAGAAAAATTCATTATACACAATAAATATTATTCCCCCTGTGACGTGCTCTATTTGTTTCTAAAGTGTGTTTATTGTTTTAATATTTTAATTATTGAAATTATTATATATTATTATATATTTAATTATTGAAATTATTATAGGGTAGGTTATGGGTAGGTTTAGAGAAGAAATCTATCCAAAATTCAAACTTCCTATTGATCTCTTTAAATATTTTATTAATTTTAGAAAATAGTATGTTAATCACCCTTACTTAAGTAATATTAACAAAAAATATCATAAAGGAAAATAAAACAAAATGACTCTTTTTTAACCAAAACAAATGCCTATTTTACAAGAAAACTTTCAATAAATGTTGTTTAGGAATTTACATTATATTATTACACGTACAAGTAACAAAGATTTCCCAACATCAAGAACATGTCACGTGGAAAATTTTCCCATCAATCCCCATTCAAACGGGTTTTCACGACACGCCGAGTACCAGGGAGCTATGACGGTGAAAGATATTAAATGGTATGCGATCTATGCCAAGAATGGCACATGAATTAAAGAAAAATTTCTTACGATGTTTCTATTTGGATGTGCTATGTTAGAATATTGGAGGCAATGTTAGTGGGAGATGGACACGCTTACATTATACAATATACATACACGCATACATATTTTTTAAGTCAGTCAAACTCTTGAATAATTTCCCAACTACATAATATATTGGCCAATAGCACAGATTAAGTTACTCAATAGTTTGTTACAGATAAGTACCCTCACTTTCTTTCAAATAATTTATTTATCCCAATAACGGTAAAAGTTAACACGCAACTGAAGTAAAATTTAAATACAAGCCTGTATGTAATATTTATTAATTTTATTTTCATTTGAAGTAGTAATTTAAATAAGCACTTGCTTTGCCGTATCCAATTTTTATGCAATAACGTAAAATAACGAGGGTGTAAGAAAAATCAATAGATTCGCGCTTGCGCGAATACACGCCGTGCTCTCACTGAGGGGTTACTTCTTCATACAATCTGGTACCCTGGTACAACCGCCCACAATTCTGTAGTTTTCTTGCCCTCCTTCCTGGTTTTCCCGGGATGGTCCTATGATTTCCGTGGTGTAGGGCGGTGGATAACAACAATTTTCCGCCCAAACTATAAGATGATAACGATAAGAAAGTAAATTTTCTTGACAATTCGTTCCTAGGTTAGTTTTCTGCGCAACATGATTGCGCATAAGAACAGCGAAGATAAAAATGGCGGGAAAAGTGTTTTATCGTGCTTTGTCGCCTTATTAATTAACTACCACGCGTGATTCGACGTATTTCTGTAAAGTTGCATATAGTTAATTATTTTTTGAAAAATAAGGTCATAAAGAAGTTTCACTTCTTACGTGTGTACACTAGTACACGCACACATTTTTTTACATTGCAACAACTAACAAGGAATGGTCAAAAACTGTCCTAGAAAGTTAAAAAAAATATTCATATAAGAAATTCAATGTTTAATTCAACGACAATGCAAGTGTTCGATGAATGGAAAAAATAATTAATCAATTCGAACCTGTAGTTCCTTAGATGCATTTGTGCAAACTAATAATAAAACAGACTCTTTAGCTTTCAAACTCAAACTCAAACATTCATTTATTCAATTAGACTTCTTATAGAAGCACTTTTGAAACGTCATTACATATTTTAAAATTTACCACCGATTCGGAAAGCAGTATCTACGGAGAAGAACCGGCAAGAAACTCCATACATCCTTTCTATTGCCGATCGTAATCTTACGATTCCGACATTAATCCTAATGCCATTGATACCTTAAATTTACGTCCTTGACTTTTGATAATAAAGATCTTATCGGAAAAACAGTATTTTTATATGCATCTGATATTAAGATTATTAAGATAAAAGAAAAATATACGTAAAAACTCAAATACTCAAAATTCGTTATCTTGATAAAGCATCTGATAAAATTACGTAGGTATTTATATTGCACCACATGACGTAATACAGATGATTTAAACACGAAATTGTGACATAATAGGTCTACATATAAATAATTTAATCAACAGCCTAGCCTTATTATTGAACGGCGCTTAACATTTTCTGAATTAAATTTGTCCGTATCGTTTTTAGGGCACAGAATAGAAAAAGCAGGTAACTTACACTTACTTAACACGATAAAGGACACTAGATACATATAAGTGTCATTTATCGTATCATATGTTCAGATAAAACACCTGCAGCATATTATGATACTGCTCGTAATTTGGCTTTGCTACTATTTTTACTTACGTCACGTAAATTTTATCATAAAACGACGTAAGATATCAACGTAACTATTGGATAAAAATCATCAATTACGTAAAACTATTTACTGTTCTAATCGTAGTCTTTTTAGTAATCTGGAAGCTACTCTACGTTTTATTAGTAGCTATTCTCTGACATGGTTAATTACTTATTTACTTATGTACTTAATCAGTGAGATGAGATCTCTCTATGAGAATGAGGTTGAGATGAAAAAATATGAAGTAGATGATTTGACAGAAGAAATATAAAAAATTGTTCAAAACTATTCTAAAAGAATTGTATATATGAATTATTGTCAGTTTGCGAATTGACAGTTCACGCGAAGGTGGGACATGCATTTGACCACCTAGTATAGTGTGTGTGTGTGTGTGTAAATAATTAAAAACAACACTTTTAGTAAAATAATCTCAAAAACAAGATTATATCGCACGAGAGAAAACAATGGACTTATTATTATCTTTGTTAAATATGTTATTGTTCTGTTCAGTTAGTTTTTAGTGAGCTGCGCATTATTTGTTGACGATTTAAACTCTTTGTTTTATTTAAGGATGCGTAAATTAATTTAATCTAACCTTTTGTAATTAAATTGATGACAATTTATTATTGTATTTTGTCTATAATTTCGATTAAAATTGAAGAGATTTTCTGTTTTTTTAATCTATACTTACTTATATAATATAATAAAGCTGAAGAGTTTGTTTGTTTGAACGCGCTAATCTCAGGAACTACTGGTCTGATTTGAAAAATTATTTTGGTGTTTGAAAAGTTGAGTTTGAGTGGAACCACGCGGGTGAAACCGCGGGGAGCAGCTATAGTATATTATATACGCGTAAAAAATATGTTTATTGTAGTGCTCTGCAATAATCAAATTAAATTCGTTTAACCTATTATCGAAGCTTAGTTCCTGTTTATAAAATAAACAGGTAGCATACAAATGTTCAAAATCTTTATAGAATAATTGTTAATATACCTATAGTTCTATATTTTATACCTATCTACTTATAACATATCTAAAACACGCTGTCACACACAAACACACGCGCGCACACTCTCTCTCACACACACTCACTCACACACAAATACACATAGATATTTTATTTATTATGGTATTCTTTTATGTTTTTGAACCACATTTTGAACCATTTTATCTATTTTTACATTATTGTTAAGGAAGAGCGAAACCTCCTGACACAAGCATTAAAAATGAAAGGTTCTGTATATTTTCTAACATGTACGAAAGAAACAAGATAAGAGTTATCTTATCAATCTGAAATTCACGAATAACTACGACAAAAATACGAAAAAACAACGTAATTGTTATGTTAATAATGACGTGACAAAGATAGCAAAGTTTTATAATTTTTGTCATGTCATGCTTGAGCGGGAAATTCATGGCACAGATACAATATAATCCAAATTACCTCGGATGGAAAGTTTACATAGAATAAAAATAATAGTTTAAAAAAATGTTGTGTGGTTTTATGAAACCACGGTAAAAGTGAAACTGTTCGAACGGATCCGAACACTGCTTTGTGTAGCGCATGTCGCGTGACGGTCGGCTGCCGAGTAGGTATACCTACTCCGTACTCGGCAGCCGCGATACACGCGACATGCGCTACACAGACCAAAAAGTTTGAGACGATGTAATAAAAGTTTCACTTCAAAAACTAAAAAACACGCTTTTTATAGAAAACCGAACTTAAAATTAGAAAATTTTATCAAATTAGTGTATTGTCATTTGTCATCGGTCCTCAATAAATCTACAAAGTTTGAACGAAATCTGGCCGTTTAAAGTGGGTCAAAATCGCGCCCAAAGAAGTCGATTACTAAACAAACATACTGCATACAGGTGAAGCTAATATAAAGGGTGTAAAAATGGTTAATTAACCATACCTATGTTATATCTACGTTTTACATATCGATTTGGGTTGGACTTAATAAATGAAATGATGCGGTAATAATTTATCGTATTTCAATCCTTGCTTTGTAGAGCAATTTTATAAAAGAGACGGTTATATGCTCGCAAAGCACAAAAAATACTTTTGGTTTCTGAATATTAGTTTACTTGAGAGTTGAGACTAGTGCAATAAGCTTAGGATATAGAATCAAAAAGCACAGTACCTACGTATGTAATGCAGCATTTTATGTATTTTTAACGCAGTTGAAAAATTGACATAAAATATTACTCTAAATTGATGGGTTATTTTATGTCGGTTTAAAGAATTACCTATGCTTTTTTTTGTATATTTGATGCATTACATTTAAGGTAGGGGATTTATCGTAATCACCCCAAATATACATGTAAAAAATGTTATCAGGTGCATATTGGAAAACGTGCAGTGAATGATCCCGTAGTATAGGAATGTCCTTCAAATTCCTACTTACTAATATTAAAAAATGCAAAAGTAACTCTGTCTGTCTGTCTGTTACGCTTTCCCGCTTAAACCTCTCAACCGATTTTGATGAAATTTGGCAGAGACAATCTTTAGAGCGTATACGCACTATGCGGGTAGCCGCATTGCGGGTAGCCGTCCGGCTGACCGCAAGCACAATTATGTACGTAATATTCATTTCTATGCGCACTGTGCGGTCTGCGGTAGCCGCATCGCAGTGCGCATAGAAATGAATATTACGTACATAATTGTGCTTGCGGTCAGCCGGACGGCTACCCGCAATGCGGCTACCCGCATAGTGCGTATACGCTCTTAGACACTGAGAAAGAACATAAGCTACCTTTTATTGCGAAAAAACGCCACGCGGGCAAAGCCGCGGGCGGAAGATAAATATAGACCTATAAATAGTAATTTAATTCAAGAAATAAAGTTGTTTTTAATTTTTATACAGACGAAATCTGCGTCTTGAAAGAGCGTCTTGACGACTTTTACACCATAAGTAAAGTAAAATCCCCTCGACCGTACTAACTAAAAAGAGTAAAAAGACAGACAGACAAGAAAAAAATCGATCATGTATAAAAAAATAAGATTCAAAATAATCTTATCATAACGTCTAAAATTCAAGTTAGAAAATGCAACGTAATCGTAGTGTTAACAATGACGTGACAAAGATATCAAAGTTTTATCATTTTTTGCCATGTCATGCTTCGGCGGGAAATTCATTGTACAGATAACATAATCTTTATTAGGAACCTGATGTGGTAATTTGTTATTCACGTTTTATATCGTGAAGGATTCGTTTTTTATTACTTTATGTTGAAAACAAAGCGATAGAAGGTGCGCAGAGCAAATAAATTATGTATAAACTTTGAAATATTATGTTTAGGTGGTAGAACACCAGCTTAATAAAAATTACAATAATTATCATGTCTTTTTTCACTGTATCATCCATAGTTAAGTTTGAAGAAGAGATGCTATTATTTTATAATCATTTCTCATATCAAGTTACATAAATAAAAATGTGTGCGTGTACTAGTGTACACACGTAAGAAGTGAAACTTCTATATGACCATTATATGACCTTATTTTTCAAAAAATAATTCACTATACGCAACTTTACAGAAATACGTCGTATCACGCGTGGTAGGGATAAGAAAAAGATGGCGCGTAACGGAAAAATATCACGCGTAACGAAAAAATGTTACACTAATTTTTTTTTAACCCCGATAAAGAAGTTTCACTTCAAAAATAAAAATACGAAACTAATAATATCTCCTATAACCTAATTTGTTATCCCATATTACTGATATCAAACATATTATAACCCCTTATCTCGATTTATCAGATAATGACTGATAATGTACAACGGAAGGCTTAAAAAAACACTTAATCTACGTCGTAAAAAATAAGATTAATCTTAGATTTTTATAAATAAACGTTTATCTTAGTTCTGAATTAACTTTGTGTAAAAATTTATATCATAAAATATTGTCACCGGAACTTAGAAAAAAAAATGATTTTTGATCCCTTTGGTGTGTGGTTATAATATTATGGTTAGCTTTCCGCCCGCGGCTTCGCCCGCGTTTTCAAAGAAAAACCCGTTCCCGTAGGATTTCCGGGATAAAACCTATCCTATGTCCTTTCTCGGGTATCAAAATATCTCTATACCAAATTTCATGCAAATTGGTTCAGTAGTTAAGGCGTGATTGAGTAACAGACAGACAGACAGACAGAGTTACTTTCGCATTTATAATATTAGTATGGATGTTCTCAAAACATAGAATATTTCGTAATGGTGGCAGTACACATGGGGCCAACGTGTTGGGCCAACGGGTTGGGCCAACGTGTAGAGAGCTACTTGGCGGTATGTTGGCTTCATTAGCCTAGTTGGCGCCAATATTGGCAGGCCAACCGAATGTTGTCGGTTTTTTGTGCACACATCAAAGGATCTTGGCGCGCTCCGCAAACAGCGTTCACACGTTGGTGTCTTGTTCAGTTTGTTGTTACGCGTCAGCGGAGACCACAGACATAGATCTTGATACATGTCCGTGGCGGAGACAGTATCGTTGCGCGTCAATGAAATTTACGTTTAACCATGTTCCGATAGGGATGGAGGCCCGAGGCGCCGATGTGGACAAGCAATGAGGTTTTACAATTCGTAGAATTGTATCGACATGAAGGAATAATTTGGAATCCACAGCATGAACTACACAAAATAAAAACCAATCTCAATAAATTAGATGTTTTATTTTCTATTTATTATATTATTCTAGATGTTTTTCTTATCTCACTTTCATACAATGCGATAAAAAAAATGAATATATTTATAAAATGAGTAAAATAGTATTAAAAAGTTACTTGTTCTTAAAAATTAAATAACAATATACAATGAGCATGGTTTTGATCAAATTGTGCTTTATTACATAAATAATATTATCATTTAATATAATATTATATAATCTTTAAAGTTTCGTTTTATAGGTAATTAAAATTAAATTAAGTGTAAAATGTACACATTTTAAACATTTGAAAAAATATAAACATAATAATGTTTTATTTATACAGAAATAAAAAAAGGACAATAGAGATTGGAAAATGGTATCATCGCAGACGGCAGAGTACATTCATTATTATTGATGCACATGTACGTAATAATTAAACGCACTGTATAAATAAATTGCCGCGGCTGCAAGAACTTCTAAGGACTACGTCCATCCTTGAAGCGCCAATGCAGAATGATCAGTACGCCAATGTGTGAACAGGAATCTTGTTATCCTTCATTTTTTCCCAACACGTTGGCCCAACGCCTTGGCCCCATGTGTACTGCCGCTATAAGAAAAATAACTACTTATTTATACAGTGCCGGCGTTAGGGGGGGCATTTAAATAATTTCTTTCTCTTTCTAACCCTTCAGGGAACTCCTGAAGCGTTTTGTGTGTTCTTACTGCAAATAATGTTAAAGTATAGTTATAGGTATGTATTTAATAAAACAAATCTTCCAATACGAACTTTATAAATCTAACAGTTTTCTATTGCCCTTTTAAAGTAACAAGATATGCCCATGATATGCCCAAACTACAGGTAGATATTCTCTTCGACTTCAACCTACTTCCAACATCTTTATTGCTGCGGCAGCAGTGCTGCCATCTAGTGTGGCTCACCAAAACTAAAATGACAATAATAATGTGCGATTGTAAACACGATTGTAATATTATTGTGGCGATTGTTTTGGCGAATTCCACACATACAGATAGAGGGCGCTGAATTAATGAGTTGCAATTTACTGTATCAGAGCTCTCTGTGTATATTTATGAACAACTAGCGGTCCGCCCCGGCTTCGCCCGTGGTACATATTTACGTTTTCTCTACATAAAAACCATCCTCGTACTTCAAGGAATATAATAAAAAAAGAATTATCGAAATCGGTTCAGCCGTTCTCGAGTTATGCGCTTACCAACACATTTTGCGATTCAATTTTATATATAAGAAGACAAGAAGATGAGGTTACGAGGATTGCTCCAAGTTTAAAAAAATACCCATACGAAACATAAAGACTACACCGGCCAGCTGGCCAATTTTCCATAATAGGTATTTCATTTCGTTTGTCTTGAGATATAAGGCCATCCCACCAGGCGTGGGCAGTCTAAAATTTTCGCGTGAAAGGTTACAATAAATATTTTGGTTTTATGGCATTCAAAATGCTTTTTAGATATAAATTTATAAAGAATAGAAAAAATTCATCATCCGCCTTGGAAACATCATCAGGATCATCATCCGCCCCGGAATGGCGCGAAAGGATGCGGGTTCGAGTCCCGCCTCGTGATCGAATTTTTTCATAAAATCTGTTATTTTATTTTGTAGGATCGCTTTATTGGAATTTGGACAACTTCTTAAACTCAAAAATAAAATTCCAGTCATCACGAAATATTTTATGTTTCGTGGTATAACATTTGCGGAGGACGAACGAAAGAAAGAAAACGTTATGTGAATATCAACGCCTCACTGAAAAGATGTTGCAAGATTTCCTCAACGCGCGTTAGACTCGTCGCTGTCGAGTCGCTTCGGCCGGAAAATTTCATGAGCAAGAAATATTAGATAAGAAAGTAATAAATTGGAATTAATTAGAGGCGGAGAATCTGCATGAAATAAGATGATCGAGCACTCAAATTTTTTGAAAGAGTATTTTAAATTAAACAATACAAAATAAAATACACACGAGCGTCAATCAATGCATGAAAGTTTATAAAAAATAATCTTAATACTATCTTTTCAGATCTTCGATCAGGATTTAGGAGAGGACATGGAACAGTAACTGCTTTGTGTGACGTAGAAAGTAATTTTATATTGAAAACTCGTAATGAAGGGAAAGATGTTATAATTTTTGTTTATTAGATTATACCCGTGCCTTTGATGCAATTAATATAATCTTGCTTGTGTCAAATTTTGCGTAGGTAGTGTACTATGAATTTCCATATAACTCTTATAAATAGTTCACAACCTACTTATCGAAGAGATGACAAATTGTTGAAATACGGTACGCAATGAAAATAAGTCAATATTCAATTCTTTCCACGCACTATTTCTAGAAGTGTCTCGCAAGGGTCAATTTTGGGACCCCTGCTGTTTATTATCTATATGTTTGAATTAACCTTGGTTTTATAATTTGTAAAGTAAATTGCTGGTAAATTACCAGTAATTACCATAGTTATTATTAAACTAGCTTTCCGCCCGCGGCTTCGCCCGCGTTTTCAGAGAAAAACCCGTTCCCGTAGGATTTCCGGGATAAAACCTATCCTATGTCCTTTCTCGGGTATCAAAATATATCTATACCAAATTTCATGCAAATTGGTTCAGTAATTCAGGCGTGATTGAGTAACAGACAGACAGACAGAGTTACTTTCGCATCTTAATACTATTATAAAGGCGAAAGTTTGTAAGGATGTATGGATGTATGGATGTATGGATGTTTGTTACTCTTTCACGTAAAAACTACTGAACCGATTACAATGAAATTTAGCACACATATAGAGGGTAACTTGGATTACACATAGGATACTTTTTATCCCGGAAATCCCACGGGAACGGGAACTATGCGGGTTTTCCTTTGCAAACGCGGGCGAAGCCGCGGGCGGAAATCTAGTTTATAATATTAGTATGGATTAAGCGACAATAGGTGGACCAACAGAATCTTGGAATGGCGTACCCTTGGACCGGGAGAAGAAATGTTGGACGTCAGCCTGCTAGGTGGGCTGATGATATAGTGAAGGTATTGGGAAGAAAATGGATGCGGGTGGTGAAGAACAGAAAAGGATGGCGTGCCC
Source organism: Colias eurytheme (assembly GCF_061535395.1). Taxonomy (NCBI): domain Eukaryota; kingdom Metazoa; phylum Arthropoda; class Insecta; order Lepidoptera; family Pieridae; genus Colias; species Colias eurytheme. The sequence goes on from NC_142984.1 coordinate 1,496,067, forward strand.
ATGAAGAGGCCTATACTCAACTTTGGGTTTAAACGGGCTGAGAAAGAAGAAGAAGAAGAAATTACCAGTTGTACATTGCAGTTGTAATACTTTTTGAGGACAGATATAATAAAACACACCGTATTTATTATATTTTATTAAGTTATTATTTTATCTTATGTTACTTAAGTATATTAATATCACAGTCACAAAATACATACATAATTGTAATTCTTTCAATCTTCATTTATAACAATTGCGTAAGATTTTTATGCCTTCTTTAGCATAAATTATTATTATGACATAATTGAATAGATTTAAAATACATAACATTCCAATTAAGTTACTATGGTTATCCAAGTTTACATCCATTTTCAATAAAATTAATATTAGTAATGCTTAAAATGAAACGTTTCTAGTAACTAGGTATATACTATATATACATTTGAGTAAATTATTCACGTTTAATATTTATCAATTCATCGATTATCAGCTCGGTATATAATTTGTACTCAAACTAAAGCTTGCGAAACACAACAACAAACTCTCCCTCCTTCACAACAAAGTGGTTAATGTTTTAGTATTAGTTTTTCCTTAATTTTCTATAGTTTTTAGCTCATATGAGCGTTCGTTTTGACCATTTCAGATCCGGTTTGCGATGGTTCAAGCCGGTTCGTGGGTTTGGTTCTTGATCGGATCCGTTTTGATTATCTTCTGGGATATTTCGCCTTTACCGGGAAGGGTGAAGCAGAGAAGAGCACAAGCTGGAAAAAAATATGTTTTGAGTCTGTATATTAATACAAGATTAATACTTATAAGACATCATCTCCAACATGGACTATTTTAATAAAAGGAATGGTAATAAAATAAATCATTACACTTCATTTGATAGGTAGTACATATAATATATATGAAAATTACGTCTTATTAAGTCTTTAAAAGTTGTTTAAAATTACAGCAATACAATGGTAGGGACGTTTAATACCAATAATACGATCTCGTTATCATAAAAAATGTTGCCAATGGGTTACTTACAAATAATAAGTCCTCCAAAGATATAGAAGCTGAGGCCACAATTCGTCGAGAGGAACATGCCGATGAGGTTAGACCCGGCCATGGAACCAACTCTGCCCATCATCATAGACATACAAACTGCCATTGCCCTGTAATAAAATAAGCATTTTGAGTTGCAGTGCTTATTAATAATTGTAAGTTTGAATAAAATAACTTGTAGACCAGATTTATTAGAGCTAAAGAAGTTTGGTTTTTCGCTAGATAGTGGCTCGCTACATTGTAAGATATATAATATAATCAGACAAATATACGTTGATTTTGATTTCTGAAGTATCTTTGTAATCTTTCTTTCTTTCTAAATGTATTATCTTCTTTAAAAAATTCAGCATAACCTATAAGAATAAGTTTTATTGTAATTAAGCGCTAGCCAAGTTCTGAATTTAGTTAAACTAGCATAAACAATATAAAACAAAAATACCTAGAAAATATTAACCAATCCTAGAAATTAAAACTACCTTAAAATTAACTATGAAATAGCTCCACAATTCTCTAAGACAGTTCTTCACCTGTACTTAGTAGGAAACAGCTCAACAGTAACAGCATTAGTGAGTCCAATACAGGCGCCACACATTTGGAAGATCGCGAACAGCACGACCGCAACCTGGCTATGCGCGAGGTGAGCTCCAATACCGCACAACCCGGTGCCGGTGAGGATGGTGATGAGGATCAGCTTCTTCCCCATGAAGTCCACGAGGAAGCCAACAATGATGTACATGGAGCAGAACACTAGTCCTATGTAGATGGAGAGCTCGAAGGTGGCTGTGTTCATTGTGTCGTCGCAGACAACCTGCAAATCCATACTAATATTATAAATGCGAAAGTAACTCTGTCTGTCTGTCTGTTACTCAATCACGCCTAAACTACTGAACCAATTTGCATGAAATTTGGTATGGAGATAAATTTGTAGGCTACCTTTTATTGCGAAATATATACCACGGGCGAAGCCGGGGCGGACCTCTAGTTGTGATATATGTAAGCTCCCAATATCGTAAACTAGTAACAGTAACTAGTAAGCTGCTTAGTAAAGAAAAGTTAAAAGTTAATTTAATTTATAAATTCCTTTTTGAATTAATTCTCATATAATAATCGTAAAAATATTAATTGATCAACATTTGCATGCAATCATTTCCTTGAAAACCTTTAGTTTAAATCCCTATTGGACACACAACAAATTAAAAGTTATCTTGTGCCGAGATCCTAGCTGCTAAAAAATAAATTTCTTAATAATAGAAAAATCTCTTACCTCAGTGCCATTGCTAGGCACATTTTGATGAGCATTCAAGATTTCGCAGATTCTGGTCTCAGTACCTTCATGGTTGGCCACTGAATTGAGTATCGTGGGAAACCATACGTAGAAGCCATTGGTCCTGGAATAACAATTATATTTTCATTAGAATTATGATAATTGAAAATATGCTGAGTGGATAATATAATGATTTTTTTTAACTATTTTAAATTAAGAACACAACTAAAATAGTGACATATTAATATTTTCAATACAAGCTGCTGCTATGTACCAAGAACATAAACATTTAACGGAAGAAGTAGGTAAGTAGGAAAGCTAATATGTAGGTATAAATGAAGAGGTAAGTGGAAAACGGAAGATGTTCTTCCTCCAACAAATTGAAGTAACAATGTAAAAATTCTACAATTTTCTGATTCAGGAATAGAATGTCATCATGTTACCCGTTCCGAATCCCAGTAAAATAACGAGATAAATCGCCTATCCTCTTAAATTCCCATTCGATTAAACAAAAATACCCCATATACATCGACTGACCGGTTGGCTTGGTTGGTAGTGACCCTGCCTTCCAAGCCAGAGGTCGTGGGTTCGATTCACACCCGGGGCAAATATTTGTGTGATGAACATAGATGTTTGCTCTGTGTCTGGGCGTTAATTATCTATATAAGTATTTATTTAAAAATTTATATATGTATGTTTATCAGCCATCTGGTTTCCATAACACAAGCGAAAGCTTAGTATGGGATCAGATCGTGCCGTGCCGTTTATTTATTTATTTATTTATTATATAAAGTATGCAATTACTCACGTGCCAAACAATCCAAACTGTATGAAGCAGATGAGGAAGGTCCACTTCAGCAGCGGTGGTTTGAACAGCGGCTCCGTCTGGTCGCGCATCGACTTGAGGACATTTGTGATACTGGTGCTCTCCATTGCTTTTACTGCTTGTGTCTCTTCTACTAGCGCTTTCACCTGTTGAAATAATTGATTTATAAGTATTAGTAGAGCTAGCAATTTTTACCTATATAAATAACTAGCTGCGCTTCGCGGTTTCACCCGCGTGGCTACGCTCCTTTTGGTCTTAGCTTAATGATATATAGCCTATAAGCCTTCCACGATAAATGGGCTATCTAACAACGAAATAATTTTTCAAATCGGATCAGCAGTTCCTGAGATTAGCGCGTTCAAACAAACAAACTCTTTAGCTTTATAATATTAGTACCTATAGATTGATTTATAAGTACATATTAATACCTAGTAAGTAGAGCTAACAGCTATTGAAAGAACATGATTATAACGTCGTAGAACAAAAAGCGTGTGTGTCGAGCACATGTGTCAGAAGTGAAACTTCTTTGACAAGATTCAAAGATACCAAAATCGTCACCTTACTCCATGACGTGATTGTATTGCCATGACGCGACCATGAAATTTTCCCGACATGCGCACGTAGTTGATGCAATATTTAATCACATTACTCTATAGTAAATTCTATAAATATTGAAATATGCACTAAAAATTAACATATCGCAAATGTTATTCAGATTCTATGATAATTTAAAATCGAAATAATATTCAGAATTCATGTTCTATCATTATTACTAGTACCTGTACTGTTTTTGAAGTGAAACTTCTTTAGGCACGTTGAGAGTAAAATTTCAAGGTCACGTCATGGCAATACCGGCACGTCATGGAGTAAGGCTACGATTTTGGTAACTTTGAATCTTGCCAAAGAAATTTTACTTCTGACATAAATGCTCGACAAACACGCTCTTTTTTGATGAGTAATAAAGTCAAATCGGTGGAGCCAGTATAACATTTTGACTATTAAACGATTATCATGGTGTAAACTAATAAAATCTTACCGGATAAGAATCCTGCGGCATCCTCTTGTTCACCGCATACATCTGCTTCAGTACTTTCAAGCAGCCCTCCTGGTCTCCACACGCGTTCAGGAACTTGGGACTCTCTGGTGCAAAGAGCAGCAGCACGAAGCCGATGGCCAAAGGGAGGTTGGAAGCGATAACCAGTAACCGCCAGGAACGGTAGGTGATGTTGAGGAAATGTATGGGCAGGGAGATGTCTATGGGCAGGATTAGCCAGGAGACAGCTGGAAATTTGAGTTTACAATGTTATGTTGTTGTTTAGAAAAAGTGTTATAAATAGGACTTGTACATTGGTAATAATTGAAATAGCATATGATGGATTGGAGTAATTTAGGTAGAATTCCTTTAAAATTAGGCTTTTCAAAAGTTATATTACCTAAACAGTATTGTTTTATTGAGGTATGTTATGAGTCATTTCCTGAATAAGGCAAATTTAACAAGAAATAAAATATGATCAAACTAGATATACATATAATAATCAGAATATAAATGGTTTTAGGATATCGAAATATGCATTGATTTAAATACCTGGTAGAACAACGGTTCCAATTCCAACAAAGGACGAACCAAAGGCTACGATTTTGTCTCTATGGCGGATGTTTGTGAACTCTCCGAGATACGTGTAAACCACTGAAGATGGACCCGCCATGCTGAAAAGAAATACAATAATTCTCATCAAATGTATATAAAACAAAAGAACTGTGAAAAAAGTGAAGATCTTTTTTAGGCAACCAGGCTAAAAGGCAGCAAGGCTAATAAAATACTACTGGCGGGACGATATCTGCTAAAATAAATAAAAAGAAAGAGCACAAAATACAGTGCCCAGTATAAATCTACCTATAACACATAATTAATAGTTACCTAAACTGAGTAATACTCCTAAACAATCACAGTAAAAATTCAATCAGTATACTCACAATACAGCTGAGGTAAACGTCAGTATAGCAAACGAGATAATCTCTGGAGAGAAGCTGGCCAGCACTGCGAAGACAGCTGATATCAGCATCGAGAACAGCATGACGAAGCGACGGCCCTTTGTGTCAGCAAGCCAGCCCCAGAAGTAGGAAGTGAGGATAATTGCTGTAATGTTATGTTATTGCAGTTATTTAAATGTAGTAGTGTTAAAAGCAACAGTTAAAAGGTAACATGTAAGACAATTTATCTTAAAATATAATTTTTAACTAGCTTCGCTCGCGTTGTCAAAAGAATATAAGAAACTAGCTTACCGCCCGCGGCTTCGCCCGCGTTTTCAAAGAAAAACCTGTTCCCGTAGGATTTCCGGGATAAAACCTATCCAGCTATGTCCTTTCTCGGGTATCAAAATATCTCTATACCAAATTTCATGCAAATTGGTTCAGTAGTTAAGGCCTGATTGAGTAACAGACAGACAGACAGAGTTACTTTCTTATTTATAATATTAGTATGGATAGTATGGATATGTACTATAAGACCTTCTGCAAGAACCACATATAATAGTAAAAACAGAATGAAAAATTGAAAATCAATACAGCAGTTTCTGAGTCTATCGCGAATATTCAGACGCGGTGCACGACTTTATTATAATATGTAGACTTTTAATAAACATTACAAGAAATAATATTTTCTGTATTACAAGTCTTCCTTTTGTAATGTACTGAGACGCTATTAGAATACTTATGAAAATACTATATTTGTTATTGAAAATGTATCAAATCCTACCTACATGAGATCTTTAATTGATCCACAAACATCAACCACAATTCCAACCGAACCTCAAACCGAATTTCAATACATCATTTCCAACTCTACATGATCCTGAACTTCGCAGTTTGTTGTACTTAAGTTAAGTTCATATTGAATATACTTAATGTTACTTTTGATACCAAATATTTCATTTATTTTCTCTCCATATTATTAACTTACCCGAAAAAGGTATAGCAGCCAGCCAGCCTCTCTGCTGCAGACTAAGATCCAGGTCGCACTGTGCTGCCGGCAGCACGTAGCCCAGCGAGAGACTCTGCATGATCACGCCCATGAGGATCAGCCCGCTGAGTAGCATGTGCAGGATGTTGTAGATGCCGAAACCTGGAAGGATTAGATAGAGTTTTAAGTCTAAATCGTGGATTAATGTCGCTTTTTTGTACAACATAGTAATTTTAAGTGATCGAAAAATTAAAAATAAAATCACAACGTTGCGGCGATAGAGGCGCATTTCAATCCCGCCCTACTGAGCAATTTTTTATAATCTTCATATTTTTTTTAATATTTATAAGTTTATTGCTACAAAACTAAAAAGTTCCTCCTATAGTAGTTGAGTAGAATAAGGTGATACAGTGGTAATTCATTAATAATGAGATTAAGAGTTATAAAAAAATGGATGTCACAATTTTTGTTACCAGCGCGAAACCCCAGAAGTCACAGAAAGTGGTACATATGCGATGTTTATTTAACTCCCAACAAAATAACGTAATTATATTTTATTACATGTTTTTCGCAAACAGCCTGCCTATGTAAATATTTTCTTTGAATAAAATAATCTCAGCAAACATGATGATATCTCACGAGAGTAAACGACGGACTTTCCCACCGTATTATTATAATATTATCTTTGTTAAATAATAAATTGTTCTGACATGTATGTCGCATTGTTTGCAAATGAATTATTTAAAATCTGGAGACAAAATTGGACAGTTATGGAGGCGTAAATTAGTTTTAGAGCTATAGGAAATTATGGTATATCCGTAATATTGTATTTGCGTATTTTTTAAATAATAATTAAATACCTGCTTTAGTTTTATTTATATAAAGGGCTCAAATTCTAATTGCAAACTGAGATTTTTTAATAATGAAAGCATAATTAAGCACGACGCGACGGACGGTTTAAAAATATTGAACACATTCAAGAAGAAAAATATCATAGGTACAAGATGCAGTAGGTAGGCCTTAAAATAAAATGCTTATTCAAATTCCTATTAAAATATTTCTCACTCATTACAAATGTAGATGTTTACACTAATTGCAATAATGTAATTACTTATTTTGCCCCTTTTAAATAAATTAAACGACTAACATACATTCTGAGGTCGTTCAGTTTTCAAAGAAAACCAAACCACATTGACTTAGTTAATTTACATGATTATCGAATTATATTTTATAATATTTACACGATATTCTTGTTTCAAGAATAATATTTGAAACATAATATGATGACCTAATTACAATGTTTTAAACATTTATTGATTCAGCCCATATGTTACTAGATATATTTTTATGATAGTTATATGATATATCTAAGCAGAGGTTTCACATGTTTGGAACTTTTCATCTAGTTTCATGGCAATAGGATAGAATGCTCTTAAGAACCCTAAAATGATGATCTAAATCCTTAGAAACATTATCGATTTGGAAAATTCGTTCACTAGATAAATTAAATATTCCTGCCGATGTTATGGCTCTATTTTATAATCTCTATGCGTGATATGATGATGCGAGGCTCTATAATTAATAGAGATAAAATTAAGAGTAAAATTTTCAATTTGTAAACTTTTTTAAGTAGCAAACGATAATGGTTTTCATAAAAAGTATTATTGTAGCCTCTTATTTTCATACACATTTTGAAAAAAAAAAAACAATTATATAATTTTATTTTCATTGCATTTGCATTTGTAAGCCTTGACCTAGAACACGAAAAACAAATCAGTTGTTTACGAGATTCTAATCAATTTTCTGAAGTATCCACCTCACGTGTAATCACATAATATTATGTATATCGACATGAGTGCCCCCCATTAGCTTTTATCGTTGCATTCCGATAACCTAGTGAAAAATATGAATGCATTGCGTAGTATTAATAAATATACAAGCTTTCCGCCCGTGGCTTCGTCCGCTTTGTCTAAATCTTAACAAATAATATACTAAAACCTTCCTTGAGAACCATTCTAACTATTAAAAGAAACCTCATCAAAATCCGTTGCGTACTTTTGAAGATCTAAGCACACATAGGTAATTAGAGACGGCGAAATCATCGAGAAATGTTATCGTAGTTGTCTTAATATGATATTAAATTAATTTTTAATCGAATTACCAATAAAATTTTACAAATTACTTATCGTTGTAGTAGGTACGTACATGGTATCAGTCTATCATTATAGACGTATATATGTTACGGCTAAAGGTAGGTGAGAACATAAACTTAAGATTAGCCGGCTAAACTTAGGTTTATTTTCGACGAGGTGTTAATGTTAGTTTGTTCTATCTTTAGCCGGCTAAACTTAAGTGTAACCGCAGGCCCGTGGCTAAAAATGTCGGGGTGGGTAGATTTGGTTACTATAATACATGTAAGGAACAGGGCGAGTGTTTTCTGGCACTTCGCCGGCTGCTGCCGCAGCACGCTCGCTGCGCTCGCTCGGCTCGTGCGGGTCTTAAGAGTTCTAACCTAACCTAACCTAGCCACCAGCTTTCTGCCCTGAGTCGGGGTGGGTAGATTTGGTTACTATAATACATGTAAGGAACAGGGCGAGTGTTTTCTGGCACTGTGCGGGCCCCTCAAGCCCTCCACCGGCCCGGCGCTAACCAAATCTACCCACCCCGACATTTTTAGCCACGGGCCTGCGGTTACACTTAAGTTTAGCCGGCTAAAGATAGAACAAACTAACATTAACACCTCGTCGAAAATAAACCTAAGTTTAGCCGGCTAATCTTAAGTTTATGTTCTCACCTACCTTTAGCCGTGACATATACAAATTATGATAAAAATTTAAGTATATATTGCATATGCGTATAGAAATAATCCATAAAATGCGATAGTTACTAATCATGTTAATAGTAATTAATTACGATAAAATAACTCCCATCCATACCATCTCGATATCACGTACGTAGCATCAAATATTTCGTTATCGAGAGAGATGCACTGTTATTATAATTTATTATTGACCACGCTATCTAAACATTATATTATTATTGCATATTACTTAGTGATACGTGCATTTTATAATACTGGATTTATTTTAAATCTTTCGCATTGATTTTTGTTTTTCATTGATTTAGGACTTTCAACCGACTTCAAAAAGGAGGAGTATTTGTTACCTCAGACCTTTCAACTCGGTAAACTGACTTTGATTATTCTTTTTTTATTTGGAAACTAGTGCCTCCCAAGTGGTCCCATTTTAGATTTTGTCCAGTTCTGACAATTTTAAGGCGGTTAAGTTTTTTTGTTAAAAAAATATAATAATTGATTTTATTGTAATAAGTTTTTGAACTCTTCACACTTGTTAAAAAAATTGGATTAGGAAGAAAATCGCCATTTTTTATTAAACATAGGACATAGAAATTGATCTGAAATTGAAAATGGTAATGAAAATACGCTTTTAAAAGAGTCTATTGAACTACAACTCAAACTTGTACCTATTTATTGAAATAAATAGGCACAAGTTTGAGCTTTAATTCCATAGCAACATAATTGCACCGTTCAACCTTAATTAAAATCTAGTTGAACAACTTCCAAAATAGGATATATTTAAACGTAAAAACGTATATTGCGTCCATGACCAGCCATTACTGAATTAATACATGTTTGTAACTTTTTTGTTGAAAGTAAAATATAATATCTATTCGATCCTTTAAATAAACCATTAGAAACATATTAACCTGAAAAATATTAACTAAATCTTTTTAAAGTCGGTCCGCCCCGGCTTCACCCGTGGTACATATATTAACGTTTTCTCTAAATAAGAATATATATATAGATAATTTATTATTTAGATAGATAATTTTCAGGTGCTTCGTTTTTAACAGTAAAATTTCCCGCCCAAATTCCAAGTCTTGTTAAACAATATTGGTACTTTTATCAGTTTTTATTCGTAAAAGATGAAAATGGTAAATTAAAATCCTATAAATGGTATTGATGGAAAATGATTTTGTGTTCAGTTTTAATTAACATGAATTACCATATTACAATAAACCTTGTTTAAAATGTACTTCATTAATAGTAACTGACAGGATGTTCAACGTCTTTACGCAAGAATTAAAAACGATAATCTTTACCGCTTTGTTTTCTTTAGATAATAAGATAAATCAAGCCAAAGTCTTCATGATAAATATGAATAACAAGTGAGTAATGGGCCAATTTTATAATGCAGTAATCTTTCCTCGGAATGGTAATCGAGATTATAAAATTATCTGTGCAATAAATTTCCCGGTTGCCACCCGCCTGTTTTTAATCTGTAATCCATTAAAATTACGTTATAAAGATAATGTCAGCAAATAGACATATCTTATTGCCACGAAAAAAGAGCGTGTGTACCGAGCACACGTGTCAGAATCGAAACTTCTTTGGCGAGATTCAAAGATACCAAAATCGTCGCCTTACTCCATGACGTGACGATATTGACGCGACCTTGAAAGTTTACTCTCAACGCGCCTAAAGAAGTTTCTCTTAAAAAATTGTTATCTTTTTTTGTAGTCGCGTCATGCTTTGTGATAATTACGATGCATTTTCTTCAAAGAGCATGTAGGTGCATTTCAGACGTTGATAAGATAATTTTTATAAGTACGTAATTTATTTAAATATTTCCGGATTCCACTTTGAATGCGTTTCTTCTGTCACTTTTCTGCGTTACTCAAAAGCTCATAATTAAAATAAAATGTTGATATAGATACACAAAAATTGTACCATATAAAAAGGACTATATATATTATATATCCCTCAATAAGATATAGTTAAGATTATAGATTAGGTTGTTAATTTTCCTAAAATGGTACCGTTTTAGACCTCATTTTTTGCATTTTACGCGATTATTGTTTTTGGAAAAACGTATTTCAGCGACAATTTTGTATGATGTCGTACAATATTTATAAGATACACTGAGAAGTGAATATATTATCTTTAAATTAAGATATTACTTTGTTCTCACGTGTAATTGCTTTGAGTTAAAAATTGTACCGCAAAACAGCGCTTTTTGTAAAAATACGTACCTAATAGCGTCCTTAATTACAGGATGTCCCATTTCTTAATGTTAATGGATTTTCTCACTTAATTTTGAGTTACATTATTACACTAGGTAATTGAAACTGTATCTACATGCAGTTTAAACTTTAAATGATATAATGATAACAAATATAGGTCGTAAATTGTCAGTTTTCACTAAATAAAAAGGTCACAGGCTAAGGTAATCCAAGTAGAAGATTGGATGAAAATCAAAGTAAATTATGAGTAACATAATAATATGGCATAAACTATTGACTTCTTATAAAGGCACTTTTAAATCGTCATAACATTTTTTAATATTAACCATCGAAATTCGAAAGAAAAGTTCGAAATACACATGAATTTTCTTATTTTTTCGTAATTGATTGTAAACATAATTTTATAATATCGTTAACCATTCTTTTTTTATCTTAATCGTTGTTCCCAAAAACGATACTGTAGATAACGTTCACAAATCGTAGATTTTTAGATTTTCTAGTGGTACAAAACTAATTTAATTACATTAAAATAAAATTATATAATTAGTATGATACTTATTAATAAATCGGCATAATTCACTTTATCAAATATAAGCCTAAGCCATTTAAATTTCAATACATATATCTTAATTGAATAAAAATAATATTATGATGATAATTGACCCCACCCCCAACGTCTTAGGTGATATCAAGTAAAACTACATATATGTATTAATATTAATACAATTTATCTTGTTTTTTTTCAGATAAAAGCTGATAATAAAAACCGGATGGTTTTAAGAACAATTATTTTTATCTAAGCCGCAAAAAAATAAAAGATTAAAATTAGATTTCTATTAATAACTTTATCGTAGCTGATTATGACGTAGATTTCTATTTTTGTATTTTTGTAAAAAAAATGGAATTTTCCAAAAAATGCCAGTTTTTGAACGAAGTTACGTATGTTTGTGTTAAAAAAAACAGATTGTATTGTGCTAATGAAACCATTGTTTACATATTACGGTCATAGGCTTGTGTGTGATAAGATAAAATTAGCATCTAACGCTTATTACGTCAGGTATGTCATAAAAATTATTGCATCCTTTAAAAAACAATGTTATAAAACTTATGCTTAAAATAACGTACCTCATAAATTAATCACTGTTTTATACAAACATAATATACAGGGTGTACCTAATCGTTAAGTGTGCACAGGCGATTATTCCGTAACTATTGCAGATATCAAGAAACTTTAAACTGATATTGAAAGAATTATACCTAATGAGTAAAATTACAACAATAAAACTTTTTTAAAATAAAACGAGAAATATCCAAAAATGATACATGAAACACTCCCATATAACCTAAGACGTTAGACGATATTGATTCTAATTCACTTCTTTCGACGGAATCACTCATATGTATACGTTTTATCCAACTACAAAGTACCTACTAATAGCAATACAAAAATTGAACATAAAATAATTAAAATATTATTTAAGTATTTATTGTAGAAAGCAGTCTTTGTAGCTCTACATACATTTTTTTTTCTTTTAATCATAAATTTAAAAAATTAACTGATTAAAACGTACACTGATAATAGAGGTTACCAAGGTTAGGTACCTCAATACGAATATATAAGGGGGTGAGATTGAAAATTAGTGAAAATCATGTAGGTACTATTCGAAAAGTGGTTTTTCGCGGGAGACTATATTATTATTAAATGAATAAAACTTCTAGATTTGGGATGTGTAGATATTTATTTATAACTCTAGTAATCTTTATAAAACAATAGGTATTTTCTACCTACACTTTTTATGTCAATCATTAATTACTACTTTATAAAAAATGCAATAAAAACTTCTTTTGTAATGAAGAGTAATGAAATATTAAATGATTAAAATATTGCAAATAGATGTAGCAATAAATCATGTAATAGGAATCATAGAATAATAATAATGTTACTTCTTTATTGTTTACAAGATGATTATGTACACTAGACTGTGTTCATTTTTACATGTCTTGTAATTTTGTTGTTAATGATTATTAATTATTAATAATTGTTTGTAATAAATAAATTGTAAAACTAGTCTCTTCTCTATACTTAATAAGGATATCATTTTTAAATCTATTTACACTAAAATCTTTTGAGAATTAAATTCACGTGGCGGCTTTAAGTTCGATCTAACTAATTTTTAAATAAAAATTAAGTAATTATTTTAACTGACGTTCCAAAAATGAGTCGGTATACAAAATATGAGCGATTTACATATGAACCATCTACGTTCATTGACACAAGGCCAAGGGTACACACGTACGAAGTGAAACTTCTTTATGACCTTATTTTTCAAAAAATAATTTACTATACTTACTATATGCAACTTTGCAGAAATACGTCGAATCACGCGTGGTAGGGATAAGAAAAAGATGCGCGTAACGGAAAAATGTCACGCGTAACGAAAAAATGTTACACTAAATTTTTTTCCAACGCCGATAAAGAAGTTTCACTTCAAAAAAAATAGTTTGTTTTCTTCATGGCAAGTAACTAGATACGATTTTTTTTTCAGTTGTAAAACGTTGTGTTTTTACTTTTTTGACTTACCCGTAGCAAGCATAGCTTCGTCCAGGGTTGCCAATGACGGCCCCAGGAACTTCCCTTTCTTCTCCATCTTTATGTTTGACACCAAGTCACTTGGCTGGAACAAAAATATAAATATGTTATGAAAATTAATAACCTTTTATATATCTTCGATTGGTTTACAGCTAATAACTTTTTATCGAATCTAAAAAAACTTATTTTTTGTAAATATTATGATTCTAAAAAAGCATTT